>NC_064772.1:2728777-2928777 GCF_011397635.1 Epinephelus fuscoguttatus | reverse complement strand
TCACAAATTCTGTCGATCAAAAATTATTTGCTCCTACACCGTTTATCATAACTGCTTCAAACTTGCACAAATTACAGCTCTACCCTTGCTGAACATTACTTGTGAAGGACTTTGTCATAACTTGAACGGTTTGGATTTAAGAAGCGTTAGAAGTTGCAGGACACAACTCCTCATGATGATCTCTGGAAGAAAAGATGAGGGCCAACACACTGTAAACTTGTGATTAAGGTGACATTTTTCAGTCCATAGACATACAAGCTTTATATGTTTGCGTTCAGAACAAATTTATCTATCTGGTGATGTTTTCAGATTGAAGATGGGACCCATGGTTTGGCATCTGGAAGCATTTGTTTGAGAAAGTTTCAAGCCATTCTGCTCTGTGTCTGAGCTGCATGCAGTCCTTAATTAGCATAACAAGGCTTCACTCTGACAGTCTGTGTGTCAGAGTGAAGTGTGTATGTGTGGTCACACACACATGAGGTTTTAAATTACTTTAAAAATGACCTTAAAAGTATTTCCATGTATTTTATCAATTTTATGTCTCTGAACCCAAGAGACTGACCTGGAGGGTTGCAGTAAATCACCTCATTTCAAGTACAAGTCAGTAACAGTGTTACAAACATCAGGAAAGAATATACATCTTTGAGGAAATGTTACATTCAACAACACAGTAGTCTCATCAAACACCTTTCTTTTGATGTAATTGACAGAAAAATTAAATGCTGCGTTTTTGATGCATACAACATTATGTATACAACAATCTGTAACTTTGTCTGCCACAAACAAGAAGTATGTGAACATGTGAGATATGTCAATATGTCAGCAAACTCTCTCTCTCTCTCTCTCTCTCTCTCTCTCTCTCTCTCTCTCTCTCTCTCTCTCTCTCTCTCTCGTGTGTCCTGTTACTGCATGTCAGTAACTCGGCCTCTTCTTCAGAGCCTTTGTGCTCCACTGTCTTGCAGGTTAACTTCTATCACAAACTGTCAAAGTTTCATTAGGTCACATGGCTTATGTCTACAAATTGCAAAATATACGCTCACACCACCTTCATAAGAACCCTTTACAGTTTTTAAAATTGAGTTTGACTTATGATTCTGGCTATTGTGGTACAACATGTGGGAAGTATATATTAATATCTGATGGTATACATATGTGACAATAATCATATGTGTGTAATAACAGGAGAAGTATGGCACACACAGACAGAAACGGACACACACACACACACACACACACACACCAGTCCCTATCCCCCCTCCCTCTCTCTCTCTCTCTCTCTCTCTCTCTCTCTCTCCCCCCTCTGTCCTCTTTCTCCCTTCTCTCCCTCTCTGCATGTTGAGAATTCAGCCGTCTATGTCTGTCTGTCTGTCTTTCTCATACTTCTACTGTTATTATACACATATGATTAGTGTCACATATGTATACAATCAGATATTAATTCAACATATTGTACTATAGTTGCCAGAATTATAATTATAATATTATTACTTTTATTAATGTTGTTGTAAGCTACATTATGTGCAATAAACATTTGGGAGCTGCTATGACAGATTGCCAGTCTGATCCTTGTGCACAGTGTTATTAAATCAAATAAATATAAAACGACAGAGGTTTGATTTGAGCTGAGGATGAATTTGTGCAGTGTAATATTTGAACGTTAAGACAAAAGTGATGCTCAAAGAAATGACTGATCTGCAAAAATTCAGTAACTTAAGACAGTCCTGAGTAACAAAGAAATGTGCAGCAGGTTAACTTCTATCACAGCGGTGCCTGGCTGGTGACATGTGAGGTTGTGTTGCTGCTGTAGTGTGAAATGCCTCCTGCTGATTTTGTTATCATTACTTATTAGTCAAACTGAGCTTGAAGTCACCTAATGACATGGTCATTAATTAGCATAACAATGGCTTCACTCTGACAGACACAAGCCTGTGTGTGTTTGTGTGTGTGTGATGTTATTTGAATGTAAGGTGACGTTTTTCACAAATTCTGTCGAACAAAAATTATTTGCTCCTACACCGTTTATCATAACTGCTTCAAACTTGAACAAATTACAGCTCTACGCCTGCTGAACATTACTTGTGAAGGACTTTGTCATAACTTGAACAGTTTGGATTTAAGAAGCGTTAGAAGGTGCAGGACACAACTCCTCATGATGATCTCTGGAAGAAAAGATGAGGGCCAACACATTGTAAACTTGTGATTAAGGTGACATTTTTCAGTCCATAGACATACAAGCTTTATATGTTTGCGTTCAGAACAAATTTATCTATCTGGTGATGCTTTCAGATTGAAGATGGGACCCACGGAGTGGCATCTTGAAGGATTTGGTTGAGAAAGGTTCACCCCATTCTGCTCTGTGTGTGAGATGCAGCTCTCATCAATTAGCATAACAAATGCTTCACTCTGACACACTGTCAGAGTGAAGTGTGTGTGGTCACACAGACATGACAGTATAACATTTACCAAACTCATTCCTAAAACTTTGTCATACTTATGTGACAATAATCATATGTGTATAATAACAGTAGAATTATGGCACACACAGACAGACACGGACACACAGAGACACACAGACAGACAGACACCCACACACACACACTCCACTCCCTTTTATTATACACATATGATTAGTGTCACATATGTATACAATCAGATATTAATTCAACATATTGTACACACACTCCACTCCCTGCACCCCCCCTCTCTCTTTCTCTGTCTCTCTCTCTCTCTCTCTCTCCTCCCTCTGTCCTCTTTCTCCCTTCTCTCCCTCCCAACACACTGTAAACCTGTGATTAACGTGACATTTTTCAGTCCATAGACATACAAGCTTTATATTTTTGCGTTCAGAACAAATTTATCTATCTGGTGATGTTTTCAGATTGAAGATAGGACCCATGGTTTGGGATCTGGAAGGATTTGTTTGAGAAAGTTTCAAGCCATTCTGCTCTGTGTGTGAGCTGCATGCAGTCCTTAATTAGTATAACAAAAAACTTCAACGTGTCCTTATCAATTATTGTGCGTAACTTTTTCAATCCTCAAATGGTTTGGATATAATGGCGTGTTACAGGTGATGTGCTCCCAACCCTCCTGAGGATTTGTTGTGCCATCTGGACCCACGAAAATGCCCGCTGTAACGGGTAGGAACCACTTAGAAAGACCAAACCAAAACTGTCTCGTTCGTCTCATCAAGACCTACAAATGTCGCGCTGCAACCCCTGACCTAACTCCAACAGGAAGTGAGCTGTCGGTCTTTGAATGTAAGATGGCGTTTTTCACAAATTCTGTCGATCAAAAATTATTTGCTCCTACACCGTTTATCATAACTGCTTCAAACTTGCCCAAATTACAGCTCTAGCCCTGCTGAACATTACTTGTGAAGGACTTTGTCATAACTTGAACGGTTTGGATTTTAGAAGCGTTAGAAGGTGCAGGACACAACTCCTCATGATGATCTCTGGAAGAAAAGATGAGGGCCAACACACTGTAAACTTGTGATTAAGGTGACATTTTTCAGGCCATAGACATACAAGCTTTATATGTTTGCGTTCAGAACAAATTTATCTATCTGGTGATGTTTTCAGATTGAAGATGGGACCCACGGTTTGGCATCTGGAAGGATTTGTTTGAGAAAGTTTCAAGCCATTCTGCTCTGTGTCTGAGCTGCATGCAGTCCTTAATTAGCATAACAAAGGCTTCACTCTGACAGTCTGTGTGTCAAGTGAAGTGTGTATGTGTGTGGTCACACACACATGAGGTTTTAAATTACTTTAAAAATGACCTTAAAAGTATTTCCATGTATTTTATCAATTTTATGTCTCTGAACCCAAGAGACTGACCTGGAGGGTTGCAGTAAATCACCTCATTTCAAGTACAAGTCAGTAACAGTGTTACAAACATCAGGAAAGAATATACATCTTTGAGGAAATGTTACATTCAACAACACAGTAGTCTCATCAAACACTTTCTTTTGATGTAATTGATAGAAAAATTAAATGCTGTGTATTTGATGCATACAACATTATGTATACTGAGTGCAATCTGTAACTTTGTCTGCCACAAACAGGAAGTATGTGAACATGTGAGATATATCAATATGTCAGCAAACTCTCTCTCTCTCCCTCCCTGTCCCCCCATCTCTCTCTCTCTCTCTCTCTCTCTCTCTCTCTCGTGTCCTGTTACTGCATGTCAGTAACTTGGCCTCTTCTCCAGAGCCTTTGTGCTCCACTGTCTTGCAGGTTAACTTCTATCACAAACTGTCAAAGTTTCATTAGGTCACATGGCTTATGTCTTCAACTTTCAAAATATACGCTCACACCACCTTCATAAGAACCCTTTACAGTTTTTAAAATTGAGTTTGACTTATGATTCTGGCTATTGTGGTACAACATGTGGGAAGTATATATTAATATCTGATGGTATACATATGACATTAATCATATGTGTGTAATAACAGGCGAAGTATGGCACACACAGACAGACACGGACACACACACACACACACACACACACACCTCTCTCTCTCTCTCTCTCTCTCTCCTCTGTCCTCTTTCTCACTTCTCTCCCTCTCTGCATGTTGAGAACTCGGCCGTCTATGTCTGTCTGTCTGTGTGTGTCATACTTCTAGTGTTATTATACACATATTATTAGTGTCACATATGTATACAATCAGATTTTAATTCAACATTTGTAGGTCTTAGTATATATTTGTGTCTGTTTGCTGCACTTAGATCCTCAAAGCAGCCAGTACACATCACTCAAGCTTTCACTAGGTCACATGATTGCAAATGAATATGGATGTGTTGTTTGATCATCACACAACAGAAAAATATTAAATATTAACATATTTCTCTACATTTTTGGATTTTCACAATATATTTTTAAGATTAACTATATAATAAATGTTGGATGGATTTTATTTTATTTATCACAGTCTGTGATATGTGAATGATAGTTTCTATTTTCAATAAAAATAGACAGTCTTTGTTGAAAAACAACCATAAAAATATTAATTTTTTTTTTCCTATATATTATATATATATATATATATATATATATATAGAGAGAGAGAGAGAGCACACACACACACACACCTCTCTCTCTCTCTCTCTCCTCTAGAAGAGAGAGAGAGAGAGAGAGAGAGAGAGAAAAAAATAATGTAACCTTACAACAATTACACTCACACACACTCACACACACAAACACTCCCTCTCCCCCTCTCTTTCTCTCCCTCTCTGCTTGTCACTAACTGCCGTACTGCATATCAGTAACTCGGCCTCTTCTTCAGAGCCTTTGTGTTCCACTGGTGCCTGGATAGTGTGACGTGTCAAATGCGTCCTGATGATTCTGTTATCATTTTTAATTAGTGAAACTGAACTTGAAGTGCATGTGCTTTCAGCTAAGTACGTGGTCATTAATTAGCATAACAATGTCTTCACTCGGACAGACACAGAGCTGTGTGTGTTAGAGTGGGTGTGTTGTTTTATCATCGCACATGTCAAAGTTTCATTAGGTCACATGGCTTAGGTCTGCAGCAGGCTGAGGCGGGGGGCCCATCCAACGCTGCTTGCAGCTTTAATTATTATTGTTTTCTTTCTTTCAGCGTCGCGACTTTCAACTGGAATTTGACTCAAACATGCTCCTCACCAAAATTTGCATGCCTGTCAGGACTGGCGAAAAATTTTATAAACTGATCTGAAAAGTGCCAAAATGGGCTCTCTAGCGCCACCTAGAAACACAAAAATGGCCGCTGCAGCCAGTAGGAACGTCGTAGGAAGATCAAACCAAAACAGCCGTGTTCGTCTCTTCAAGACCTACAAATCACGCACTCGCACCCATGACCTAACTCCAACAGGAAGTGAGATATTTCCCTTTCAAAATAAGAGTTTTCCTCAAAAAAAAAAAATCCTTTAAAAATCAACTAGTCCGACACCGTTTATCGTATCGGCTTCAAACTCGCACACATTATTCTTCAATGTGTCATCAGTGTTATTAACTTTTTCAATCCTCGACTGGTTTGGATGTTATGGCGCGTTTCAGGTGATGTGCGCCAAAACCTCCTGAGGATTTGTTGTGCCACCTAGACACAGTAAAATGCCCGGTGTGACAGGTAGGAACCACTTAGAAAGACCAAACCAAAACTGTCTCGTTCGTCTCATCAAGACCTACAAATGTCGCGCTGCAATCCCTGACCTAACTCCAACAGGAAGTGAGCTGTCGGTCTTTGAATGTAAGATGGCGTTTTCAAATTCTGTCGATCAAAATTATTTGCTCCTACCGTTTATCATAACTGCTTCAAACTTGCACAAATTACAGCTCTACCCCTGCTGAACATTACTTGTGAAGGACTTTGTCATGAACGGTTTGGATTTTAGAAGCGTTAGAAGGTGCAGGACACAACTCCTCATGATGATCTCTGGAAGAAAGATGAGGCCAACACACTGTAAACCTGTGATTAAGGTGACATTTTTCAGTCCATAGACATACAAACTTTATATGTTTGCGTTCAGAACAAATTTATCTATCTGGTGATGTTTTCAGATTGAAGATGGGACCCACGGTTTGGCATCTGGAAGCATTTGTTTGAGAAAGTTTCAAGCCATTCTGCTCTGTGTCTGAGCTGCATGCAGTCCTTAATTAGCATAACAAAGGCTTCACTCTGACAGTCTGTGTGTCAGAGTGAAGTGTGTATGTGTGTGGTCACACACATGAGGTTTTAAATTACTTTAAAAATGACCTTTAAGGTATTTCCATGTATTTTATCAATTTTATGTCTCTGAACCCAAGAGACTGACCTGGAGGGTTGCAGTAAATCATCTCATTTCAAGTACAAGTCAGTAACAGTGTTACAAACATCAGGAAAGAATATACATCTTTGAGGAAATGTTACATTCAACAACACAGTAGTCTCATCAAACACCTTTCTTTTGATGTAATTGACAGAAAAATTAAATGCTGTGTTTTTGATGCATACAACATTATGTATACTTCGTGCAATCTGTAACTTTGTCTGCCACGAACAGGAAGTATGTGAACATGTGAGATATGTCAATATGTCAGCAAACTCTCTCTCTCTCCCTCCCTGTCCCCCCATCTCTCTCTCTCTCTCTCTCTCTCTCTCTCTCGTGTCCTGTTACTGCATGTCAGTAACTCGGCCTCTTCTTCAGAGCCTTTGTGCTCCACTGTCTTGCAGGTTAACTTCTATCACAAACTGTCAAAGTTTCATTAGGTCACATGGCTTATGTCTACAAATTGCAAAATATACGCTCACACCACCTTCATAAGAACCCTTTACAGTTTTTAAAATTGAGTTTGACTTATGATTCTGGCTATTGTGGTACAACATTGGGGAAGTATATATTAATGTCTTGATAGTATACAACGTTCAAAATATAAAGTCACACCACCTTTATTGGTTCCTGAAGACAGAGGGATGTTGTGTGCTGTAAAGCCCTGTGAGGCAATTTGTCGTGTGACATTGATTGATTGATTGATTGATTGATTGATTGATTGAATTTGTATCTTGAGTCAACAGCATTCAGTGACATTATATCAGCTACAAATGTAGTAAATTTAAAGATTTGAAATGCTGCACTATTGCTCACTCAGAAATATTAATAAATAATCCCCAATCCCCAGGGAGATATATATATATATATATATATATATAGAGAGAGAGAGAGAGAGAGAGAGAGAGAGAGAGAGAGACATGGAGAAAAAAAATAATGTAACCTTAAAGCAACCTGCAGTTCATAATTTGCAAATTTTAGCGACACAATTACACTCACACACACACACACACACACACACACACACTCCACTCCCTGTCCCCCCTCTCTCTCTCTCTCTCTCTGTCTCTCTTTCTCCCCCCTCTCCCCTCTCTCTCCCTTCTCTCCCTCTCTGCATGTCACTAACTCTGCCGTACATGTCAGTATACATACCAAATATTCATTGTGGGTGTATGTATGAGAGAGAAAGACAGGGAGAGAGAGATAGACAGAGAGAGAGAGACAGAGCGAGAGAGAGAGAGAGAGAGAGACATGGAGAAAAAAGATAATGTAACCTTAGAGCAACCTGCAGCTCATAATTTGCAAATTTTAGCGACACAATAACACTCACACACAGACACAAACACTCCACTCCCTCCCCCCCCTCTCTCTGTCTCTCTCCCTCTCTCTCTCCCTTCTCTCCTCTCTGCTCGTCACTAACTGCCGTACTGCATATCAGTAACTCCTCTTCTCCAGAGCCTTGTGTTCACTGTCTTGCAGGTTAACTTCGAGCACAGCGGTTCCTGGAGTGTGTTGTGTGTGTGCTTGTGTTGCGGCTGTGGAGTCAAATCCGTCCTGCTGATTCTGTGATCATTAGTCCTGAGTAAAACTGAACTTGAAGGGCCGGTGCTGTCAACTAAGTACGTGGTCATTAATTAGCATAACAATGGATTCACTCTGACAGACACAGCCCTGTGTGTGTTTGTGTGTGGGTGGTGGTTTATCATCGCACAGGTCAAAGTTTCAGTGGGTCGCATGTCTTAGGTCTGCAACGTGAGCTGGCACGAGGTCCCTAGCTGCTTAGCTTTAATTATTACCTCGGCCTGAAGTCCCTCTTGTTCTTGTAGTGTTTATTATTATTATTATTATTATTATTATTATTATTATTATTATTATTGTTTCTTTCTTTCTTTCAGCGTACGCGATTTTCAACTGGAATTTGACCCCCTAAACATGCTCGAAAAACTCACCAAAATTGGCATGCCTGTCAGGACTGGCGAAAAATTTTATAAACTGACGAAATTAATCTGAAAAGTGCTAAAATGGGCTCTCTAGCGCCACCTAGAAACACAAAAATGGCCGCTGCAGCCAGTAGGAACGTCGTAGGAAGATCAAACCAAAACAGCCTCGTTCGTCTCATCAAGACCTACAAATCACGCGCTTGCACCCATGACCTAACTCCAACAGGAAGTGAGATATTTCACTTTCAAAATGAGAGTTTTCCTCAAAAAAAAAAAATTCCTTTAAAAATCAACTAGTCCGACACCGTTTATCGTATTGGCTTCAAACTCGCACACATTATTCTTCAACGTGTCCTTATCAATTATTGTGCGTAACTTTTTCAATCCTCGACTGGTTTGGATGTTATGACGCGTTTCAGGTGATGTGCAAAACCTCCTGAGGATTTGTTGTGCCACCTAGACACACTAAAATGCCCGTGTGACGGGTAGGAACCATTAGGAAGATCAAACCAAAACAGCCTCGTTCGTCTCATCAAGACCTACAAATCACGCGCTCGCACCCATGACCTAACTCCAACAGGAAGTGAGCTGTCGGTCTTTGAATGTAAGATGGCGTTTTTCACAAATTCTGTCGATCAAAAATTATTTGCTCCTACACCGTTTATCATAACTGCTTCAAACTTGCACACATTACAGCTCTACCCCAGCTGAACATTACTTGTGAAGGACTTTGTCATAACTTGAACGGTTTGGATTTTAGAAGCGTTAGAAGGTGCAGGACACAACTCCTCATGATGATCTCTGGAAGAAAAGATGAGGGCTAACACACTGTAAACCTGTGATTAAGGTGACATTTTTCAGGCCATAGACATACAAGCCTTATATGTTTGCGTTCAGAACAAATTTATCTATCTGGTGATGTTTTCAGATTGAAGATGGGACCCACGGTTTGGCATCTGGAAGGATTTGTTTGAGAAAGTTTCAAGCCATTCTGCTCTGTGTGTCAGCTGCATGCAGTCCTTAATTAGCATAACAAGGCTTCACTCTGACAGTCTGTGTGTCAGAGTGAAGTGTGTATGTGTGGTCACACACACATGAGGTTTTAAATTACTTTAAAAATGACCTTAAAAGTATTTCCATGTATTTTATCAATTTTATGTCTCTGAACCCAAGAGACCGACCTGGAGGGTTGCAGTAAATCACCTCATTTCAAGTACAAGTCAGTAACAGTGTTACAAACATCAGGAAAGAATATACATCTTTGAGGAAATGTTACATTCAACAACACAGTAGTCTCATCAAACACCTTTCTTTTGATGTAATTGACTGAAAATTAAATGCTGTGTTTTTGATGCATACAAAATTATGTATATTGATTGCAATCTGTAACTTTGTCTGCCACAAACTGGAAGTATGTGAACATGTGAGATATGTCATTATGTCAGCAAAATATCTCTCTCCCTCCCTGTCCCCCCATCTCTCTCTCTCTCTCTCTCTCTCTCGTGTCCTGTGTGCACTGCATGAACTTCTTCTTCAGAGCCTTTGTGCTCCACTGTCTTGCAGGTTAACTTCTATCACAAAGTTCATTAGTTTCACATGACAAAATGTCTACAAATTACAATAATATACACCATTCATAAACCCTTTACAGTTTTTAAATTGAGTTTGACTTATGATTCTTTTGATGGTACAACATGTGGGAAAACATATGTTAATATCTGAATACATATGTGACAATAATAATATGTGTGTAATAACAGGAGATGTATGTCACACACAGAGAGAAACTGACACACACACACACACACACACACACAGTCCCTACTCTCCTCCCTCTCTCTCTCTCTCTCTCTCTCTCTCTCTCTCTCCCCCTCTGTCCTCTTTCTCCTTCTCTCTTCAACTGTGTCACTGTCTGCCTGTCTGTCTGTCTCATCTGTACTTCTATGTTCTACATGTACTGTCTATTATACAAATATATTAGTGTCACATATGTATACAATCAGATATTAATTCAACTATGTTTTTATAATTGATGATTATATTTATTATTTGTTAAATGTTATTGTAAGTACATTAACATTTGCTGACACAGATTGACAGTCTGATCCTTGTACAGTGATAAAACTACACAATTAACACACACATGAGCTGAGGATGAATTTGTGCAGTGTAATATTTGAACGTTAAGACAAAAGTGATGCTCAAAGAAATGACTGATCTGCAAAATACAGTAACTTATACAGACATTCACAATGAAATGTCATCAGATAAGTGCAGCTAGTTATTGCCTGGCTGGTACATGTTGTGTTGCTGCTGTATTTATCCTCCTGCTGATTGTTGTATTCATTAGCAACTCTTGAAGTCACTGACTGGTCAATTAGCATAAATGTAAAACGACAAGGTCTGACAGAAATGTTTGTGTGTTTGTGTGATTTGAATGTGATGGAAATGACTCATCTGCACAAATTCTGTCGACAAAAAATTATTTGCATACACCGTTTATCATAACTGTAAACTTGCACAAATTACAGCTCTACCCTGCTGAACATTACTTGTGAAGGACTTTGTCATAACTTGACAGTTTGGATTTAAGAAGCGTTAGAAGTCAGGACACATCCTCATGATGATCTCTGGAAGAAAAGACATGCCAACACATTGTAAACTTGTGATTAAGGTGACATTTTCTCAGTCCATAGACATACAAGCTTTATGTGTTTATTCAGAACAAATTTATCTATCTGTGATGCTTTCAGATTGAAGATGGGACACATGGTTTGGAATCTGGAAGGATTTGTTTGAGAAATTAAGCCATTCTGCTCTGTGTCTGAGCTGCAGCTCTCATCAATTAGCATAAAAGAGTGAATGTTGTCACACAGAATATTATAATTTTCAACAGACATGTTAAACAGTATAAATTTCTTTCATTTAAAACTTTGTCATAACACATTTGTATAATCAGTCAGTCTGCAATACACAAATGACAGTAGAAGTCCACACAGACACACAGAGACACAACAGACAGACACCCACACACACACACACTCCACTCCCTTTATTATACACATATGATTAGTGTCACACACAGACAGACAATCACACACACACACAACATATTGTACACACTCCACTCCCTCTCTATCTCTCTTTCTCTGTCTCTCTCTTTCTCATCTACACTCTTGTCTTGTCTGTGTATTCTAACTGTCTCTATGTCTGTCTGTGTCATACACTATTGTCTCATATGATTATTCTCATCAGATACAATATAATTCAACATATTGTATCCACAATTATATATTACTGTAATTTTAATATTATTGCTTTCATTAATGTTGTTGTAAGCTCCTGTCATGCTCATCTCTCCTGCATCTCTCTCTGTCTCCCCTTCTGTCTCAGGGGGTCCTGAGGATAGAGGATGTTGTATGCTGTAGTGTATATACAAATTGTGATTTGTGATATTGATTGATTGATTGATATTTGTTTCTTGACTCAACAGCATTCAGTGACAGTATTTCAGTTACAGATGTAGTAAATTTAAAGACTCTGCAATGTTGCACCATTGCTCACTCAGAAATATTAACAAATAATTTGCAATATTAGGCTATAAAATGTTCCATCAGTGTGACTAATAACATCATTGATAGAGATTATTAGTCATTGATAGTACGTCTTTGAGCGTCATAAAATTTTTAAACCTACAAACTATTATGAGCATTAAACATTTCAGAGCTGATCTGACAGACTGACAGTCTGGTCGTTGTGCACAGTGTTATTAAAAAAAATAAATATAAAAACGACAGAGGTTTGATTTGATCATCACACATGTCAAAGTTTCATTAGGTCATGGATTATGTCTATAACTTTCACAAGACGCTCACACCACCTTCATAAGAACCCTTTACAGTTTTTAAAACTGAGTTTGACTTATGATTCTGGCTATTGTGGTACAACATGTGGGAAGGATATATTATACATGATAGTCAATAATAATATGTGTAATAACAGGAGAACATGCAGAAAATAATCAGAACACAGACACGGACACACACAGAGACACACACAGAGACACACACACACACACACACACACACACTCCACTCCCTATCCCCTCTCTCTCTCTCTCTCTCTCTCTCTCTCACACTCCACTCCCTTTTATTATACACATATGATTAGTGTCACATATGTATACAATCAGATATTAATTCAACATATTGTACACACACTCCACTCCCCCCCCCGCCCCCCCTTTCTCAATTCCTCAATTCAATAAGCTTTATTGGCATGACTGCAGATTAACAATATTGCCAAAGACATTAAAAATTTACAAATAAAGTACAATAATAAAAGTAAGTCAGAAAACTATAAAAAAAAGATTAAATATATGTTATATAATACAAAATACACCAATCTACAATACAATACACCAATATATAATATAGGGAAAAAAATGAATAAAGAAAAATGTAGATGGTGAGTTACAAGGACTGTAAATATAGACAGGTGTGTCAGGTGTTGTGATGGTTGTCCCTCAGGCTGTGGCATAACCTGACATATGTTGCTGCTGCTAAGCTGCTGACTCTGTTCTCTCCAAGGATGTGTTGCATTTTAGTTTGATCAGGCAGAGAATCAAAGTCAGTGACTTTATGTTTTATTTTTGAGAGGAAGTCGGCTCTGATGTGTTCATACTTGCTGCAGTGCAACAGGAAGTGTGTCTCTGTCTCCACTTGTCTGTGTGGACAGAGCTCACACAACCTGTCCTCTCTGGGCAGCCAGGTCTGCCTGTGTCTGCCCGTCTCTATGGCCAAGCTGTGGTCACTGAGTCTGTACATGGTCAAAGTCTTCCTCAGTTTCTCATCAGTCACGGTGCTCAGATATTCTGCCACCGTGTACTGTCTATTTAGAGCCAAATAACACTGAAGTTTGCTTTGCGTTTTTGTGGTCGATGTCCAATAGTTCTCTCTCTCTCTCTCTTTCTCCTCCCTCTGTCCTCTTTCTCTCGTCTCTCCCTCTCTGCATGTTGAGAACTCGGCCGTCTATGTCTGTCTGTCTGTGTGTGTCATACTTCTAGTGTTATTATACACATATGATTAGTGTCACATATGTATACAATCAGATTTTAATTCATTCAATTCTCTTTCTCCCCCCTCTCTCCTCTCTCTCCCTTCTCTCCCTCTCTGCTCGTCACTAACTGCCGTACTGCATATCAGTAACTCGGCCTCTTCTCCAGAGCCTTTGTGTTCCACTGTCTTGCAGGTTAACTTCTATCACAGCGGTGTCTGGATAGTGTGGTGTGTGTGGTTGTGTTGCTGCTGTGGTGTCAAATGCGTCCTGCTGATTCTGTTATCATTAGTCATTAGTCAAACTGAACTTGAAGTGCCTGTGCTGTCACCTAAGTACGTGGTCATTAATTAGCATAACAATGGCTTCAATCTGACAAACACAGGCCTGTGTGTGTTTGTGTGTGTGTGTTGTTTGATCATCGCACATGTCAAAGTTTCATTAGGTCACATGGCTTACGTCTGCAACTTGAGCTGGGGGACGATGGCGGGGGGCCGAGGTCCCTCCCAACGCTGCTTGCAGCTTTAATTTATTATTATTATTGTTTCTTTCTTTCATTATACGCCACTTTGAACTGGAATTTGACCCCCTGAACATGCTCCAAAACTCACCAAAATTTGCACGCACGTCAGGACTAGCGAAAAATTTTATAAAATGAAAAAATTAATCTGAAAAGTGCCAAAATGGGCTCTCTAGCGCCACCTATCAGTCTAGACCACTAAAATGGCCGCTGCAGCCAGTAGGAACGTCGTAGGAAGATCAAACCAAAACAGCCGTGTTCGTCTCATCAAGACCTACAAATCTCGCACTCGCACCCATGACCTAAATCCAACAGGAAGTGAGCTATTTCCTTTCAAAGTAAGATTTTCCTCAACAAGAAATTCCTTTAAAAAACATCTCCTCCTACACCCTTTATCGTATCGGCTTCAAACTTGCACAGATTATTGTTCAACGTGTCCTTATCAATTATTGTGCGTAACTTTTTCAATCCTCGACTGGTTTGGATGTTATGGCGCGTTTCAGGTGATGTGCGCCAAAACCTCCTGAGGATTTGTTGTGCCACCTAGACACACTAAAATGCCCGGTGTGACGGGTAGGAACCACTTAGAAAGACCAAACCAAAACTGTCTCGTTCGTCTCATCAAGACCTACAAATGTCGCACTGCAACCCCTGACCTAACTCCAACAGGAAGTGAGCTGTCGGTCTTTGAATGTAAGATGGCGTTTTTCACAAATTCTGTCGATTAAAAATTATTTGCTCCTACACCGTTTATCATAACTGCTTCAAACTTGCACAAATTACAGCTCTACTGAACATCTTGCTGAACATTACTTGTGAAGGACTTTGTCATAACTTGAACGGTTTTGATTTTAGAAGCGTTAGAATGTGCAGGACACAACTCCTCATGATGATCTCTGGAAGAAAAGATGAGGGCCAACACACTGTAAACTTGTGATTAAGGTGACATTTTTCAGGCCATAGACATACAAGCTTTATATGTTTGCGTTCAGAACAAATTTATCTATCTGGTGATGCTTTCAGATTGAAGATGGGACCCATGGTTTGGAATCTGGAAGGATTTGTTTGAGAAAGTTTCAAGCCATTCTGCTCTGTGTCTGAGCTGCAGCTCTCATCAATTAGAATAACAAAGGCTTCACTCTGACACACTGTCAGAGTGAAGTGTGTGTGGTCACACAGACATGACAGTATAACATTTACCAAACTCATTCCTAAAACTTTGTCATACTTATGTGACAATAATCATATGTGTATAATAACAGTAGAATTATGGCACACACAGACAGACACGGACACACAGAGACACACAGACAGACAGACACCCACACACACACTCCACTTCCTTTTATTATACACATATGATTAGTGTCACATATGTATACAATCAGATATTAATTCAACATATTGTACACACACTCCACTCCCTGCACCCCCCCCCTCTATCTTTCTCTGTCTCTCTCTGTCTCTCTCTCTCTCTCTCTCTCTCTCTCCCCCCTCTGTCCTCTTTCTCCCTTTTCTACCTTTCTGCATGTCTAACTCGGTCGTCTACGTCTGTGTGTGTTATACTTCTACTGTTATTATACACATATGATTATTGTCAGATATTAATTCAACATATTGTACCACAATTGCTAGAATTATAATTTTAATATTATTCCTTTCATTAATGTTGTTGTAAGCTACTGTCATGATCATCTCTCCTGCATGTCTCTCTGTCTCCCTTTCTGTCTCATGGGGTCCTGAGGATAGACGGATGTTGTATGCTGTAAAGCCCTGTGAGGCAAATTGTGATTTGTGATATTGATTGATTGATTGATCGATATTTGTTTCTTGACTCAACAGCATTCAGTGACAGTATTTCAGTTACAGATGTAGTAAATTTAAAGACTCTGCAATGTTGCACCATTGCTCACTCAGAAATATTAACAAATAATTTGCAATATTAGGCTATAGGAATTATGTTCCATCAGTGTGACTAATAACATCATTGATAGAGATTATTAGTCATTGATAGTACGTCTTTGAAGCGTCATAAAGATTTTTAAAATGTAAACAATAAGACCTACATATTATGAGCATTAAACATTTCAGAGCTGATCTGACAGACTGACAGTCTGGTCCTTGTGCACAGTGTTATTAAAACAAATAAATATAAAAACGACAGAGGTTTGATTTGATCATCACACATGTCAACGTTTCATTAGGTCACATGGCTTATGTCTACAAATTGCAAAATATATGCTCACACCACCTTCATAAGAACCCTTTACAGTTTTTAAAACTGAGTTTGACTTATGATTCTGGCTATTGTGGTACAACATGTGGGAAGTATATATTAATATCTGATGGTATACATATGACAATAATCATATGTCTACAATAGCAGTAGAAGTATGGCACACACAGACAGACACAGACAGACACACACTCCACTCCCTGTTCTCTCTCTCTCTCTCTCTCTCTCTCTCTCTCTCTCTCTCTCTCTCTCCCCCCTCTGTCCTCTTTCTCCCTTCTCTCCCTCCCAACACACTGTAAACCTGTGATTAAGGTGACATTTTTCAGTCCATAGACATACAAGCTTTATATTTGTGCGTTCAGAACAAATTTATCTATCTGGTGATGTTTTCAGATTGAAGATGGGACCCACGGTTTGGCATCTGGAAGGATTTGTTTGAGAAAGTTTCAAGCCATTCTGCTCTGTGTGTGAGCTGCATGCAGTCCTTAATTAGCATAACAAAGGCTTCACTCTGACAGTCTGTGTGTCAGAGTGAAGTGTGTATGTGTGTGGTCACACAGACATGAGGTTTTAAATTACTTTAAAAATGACATTAAAAGTATTTCCATGTATTTTATCAATTTTATGTCTCTGAACCCAAGAGACTGACCTGGAGGGTTGCAGTAAATCACCTCATTTCAAGTACAAGTCAGTAACAGTGTTACAAACTTCAGGAAAGAATATACATCTTTGAGGAAATACATTCAACAACACAGTAGTCTCATCAAACACCTTTCTTTTGATGTAATCGACAGAAAAATTAAATGCTGTGTTTTTGATGCATACAACATTATGTATACTTCGTGCAATCTGTAACTTTGTCTGCCACGAACAGGAAGTATGTGAACATGTGAGATATGTCAATATGTCAGCAAACTCTCTCTCTCTCGCTGTCCCCATCTCTCTCTCTCTCTCTCTCTCTCTCTCTCTCTCTCTCTCTCTCTCGTGTCCTGTTACTGCATGTCAGTAACTCGGCCTCTTCTTCAGAGCCTTTGTGCTCCACTGTCTTGCAGGTTAACTTCTATCACAAACTGTCAAAGTTTCATTAGGTCACATGGCTTATGTCTACAAATTGCAAAATATACACTCACACCACCTTCATAAGAACCCTTTACAGTTTTTGAAATTGAGTTTGACTTATGATTCTGGCTATTGTGGTACAACATGTGGGAAGTATATATTAATATCTGATAGTATACATATGTGACAATAATCATATGTGTGTAATAACAGGAGAAGTATGGCACACACAGACAGAAAGGGACACACACAGACACACACAGACACACAGACACACACAGACACACACACACACACACACACACACACTCCACTCCCTATCCCCTCCCCCCGTCCTCTTTCTCCCTTCTCTCCCTCTCTGCATGTTGAGAACTCGGCCGTCTATGTCTGTCTGTCTGTGTGTGTCATACTGCTAGTGTTATAATACACATATGATTAGTGTCACATATGTATACAATCAGATATTAATTCAACATTTGTAGGTCTTAGTATATATTTGTTTCTGTTTGCTGCCCTTAGACCCTGTCAACAGCCGGTACATATCACTCAAGCTTTCACTAGGTCACATGATTTCAATTGAATATGGATGTGTTGTTTGATCATTACACACGTCAAAGTTTCATTAGGTCACATGGCTTATGTACACAACTTGAGCTGGGGGATGACGGTGTGGGGGGACGACGGCGGGGGGCCGAGGTCCCTCCCAACGCTGCTTGCAGCTTTAATTAGGGACCGAGCCCTAAGGCAGAGGACTGCTCACAGAGCAGTCCTCGCCGAAGGCGAGGACCCTATTGTTTTTGCTGTGTTTATTATTATTCTTTATTCTTTATTCTTTATTCTTTCTTCCGCCGCCTCTTTGAACTGGAATTTGACCCCCTAAACATGCTCAAAAACTCACCAAAATTGGCACGCACATCAGAACCGGTGAAAAATTTTATAAAATGGTGACATTAACCCCTAAAGTGCCAAAATGGGCTCTCTAGCGCCACCTAGGCACACAAAAATGGCCGCCACGGCCTGTAGGAACGTCGTAGAAACATGAAACCAAAAGTGGCGTGTTCGTCTCATCAAGACCTAAAAATCACGCGCTGACACCCCTGACCTAAATCCAACAGGAAGTGACATATTTGCCCTTTCAAAGTAAGATTTTGCCTTAAAACTGCCTTTCCTAAAAAATCATCTTCTCATACAGCGTTTATCCTATCGACTTCAAACTTGCACAGATTACAGATCAACTCCTTCTAATCAAAAGTTGTACAGCGTCTCCATACTTTGTGCTACAGACTCCATTCCAACTCTCAAATGTTGCCACAGGTCTCATCTATTCACTCACGTTTTCATCTTTTTCATATCTTTTACCGTTTTTGATCTGTGCCTCTCAAAGTACCATGAGCAAAAGTGGAGAAATTCTCACTTTACAATGGGTGTGTATTGCATGGAATGCTGTGAGCTAGAGTGGAGAGGGCTCTAAAAATCGTCTAAAACTTTTGTCTTTAACTCGCTGCCATGGCCACAATTTTCACTGTACAGACACAATTTATACCACAAAACGTAGGAAAATTTGTCCTGCTCGCAGATATGTTTACATGGAATCTCTCACACGTACACATTTTTGCTGAGTGGCTCCAAAGCGAAGGGAGCGCCGATTTTTTTCTCATTCACTCCCATGTAAACTCAGAGGAGAAATTTCTGGAAACAGCTTAGGTGCAACACATTTTAAACTCGCTCCCCTGACCACATTTTTGACTCGAGAAATATAAAACGCGGCACGTGCGTTCACGAGAAGTGGCTGTCTCTCAAAATCACTTTATTTTCTTGCTTGGACCAACGGTTTGGGTATGGGAAGGACTTGTTTGAGGAGTTCAAACCCATATTAAACAGCCTTTGCTGATCTGCTCTCTCTGTGTGTGCCTCTCAAGTGCAGGCAAGTCGTTAATCGCCATGACAACGGCTGCACACACAGACACAGCCACACAGCTCTGTCTGTGTGTCTCACAATCTTTAAAGGACAGATTACAGCAGCAGAAACTTCATTTGAAACAGCAAATACACATTATTAACCCCTAAAGTGCCAAAATGGGCTCTCTAGCGCCACCTAGGTGCACTAAAATGGCCACTGCAGCCCGTAGGAATGTCATATCAAGATCAAACCAAAACTGGTGTGTTTGACTTACAAATCACGCGCTGACACCCATGACCTAATTCCAACAGGAAGTGAGCTATTTGACCATTCAAAGTAAGATTTCGCCTCAAACATGCTTTTAAAGAAACATCTCCTCCTACACCGTTTGTTGTATCGGCTTTAAAGACGCACACATGTCACCTCAACTGCTACTAAACAGATCTTCTGTATAACTTTATCTCTCTCATCATCACATTATTTTCATGATTGGACCAACGGTTTGGGAATGGGAAGAACTTCTTCGAGGAGTTAAATCTCCACTAAAACAGGTCTCTCTGTGTTCTGTCTGTCTCTCTCTGCTCTTCTGCCAGGTGCACCCATTTCATCACCATGGCAACCGCTGTCACACACAAACTCACAGAAACATGATGTCTGTGCGTGTCTATATCTTACAGGCAGACTTGACAGGGGCACATTCTCCATTTTAACCCTTTAGGTGCCAGAGTTAATTGAGGAAAATATTCCATTTTCATTTCAACATTTCAAAAGACTGTGGCTTGAAAGTGGTGAGAGACAAAGGCATACTGTAAATGAGAAAACTATTCATCATGACCCAAAGTTTGTCATGGGAGTAAATTAACTCATCTATTTTGCATATTTTTCTTCCACCCATATGATCGCATTTTTTACTGCCTGAACATACCCCAAAACTCATCAAACTTGAAATATAAGTCACACCTGGCGAAAAAATCTATTGTCGTCCTGAATTTCCACCACTAGGTGGCGCTATTATTAAGGAAAGTGCATTTTGGCTCATAACTGCCATATACTTTGTCGCACATTCAAAAACCTTATATCCACACGTTCAGTGAATTGGGCTGAATCTTGTGGTATAGGCCACGCCCATTTCCCCGTACCGTTTTTGTTTCATTAAATAACAACTTCCTGCAGATTTCGTTCTAAACAGGAAGTGCTGCATATCTCCATATTGGTGTATCCCAATGACATGAAACTCAGGTTACTACTTCCACATGAGCCCCTGAAGCTCAGTGCAAAATTTCGAGTGATGACCACAAGGTGGCGCTCTTTAAA
This sequence comes from Epinephelus fuscoguttatus, assembly GCF_011397635.1. Taxonomy (NCBI): domain Eukaryota; kingdom Metazoa; phylum Chordata; class Actinopteri; order Perciformes; family Serranidae; genus Epinephelus; species Epinephelus fuscoguttatus. The sequence goes on along the minus strand of NC_064772.1, from coordinate 2,907,968 downwards.
TTGAAGTAATTTATAGCTCAACATCAGTGTGGCGGATTAACACGAAACTTGGTATAATAATTGTCAATGCCCTCCTGAGGATATGTGACAAAGGACTTACCGATCCGCCACTAGGTGGTGCTCTGGTGGCCGTCTAATTTAATATTTGGCACTGTGCCAACACCATAACACTTATGGAAATATAATTGATAGGGGTGGTATAGACTGGCCCCTGCAACTCACACACCAAAAATTCAGTTCAATTCAATTCAATTTTATTTATAAAGCCCAATATCACAAATCACAATTTGCCTCACAGGGCTTTACAGCATACAACATCCCTCTGTCCTTATGACCCTCGCAGCAGATAAGGTAAAACTCCCCAAAAAAACCCTTTTAACGGGGAAAAAATAACGGTAGAAACCTCAGGAAGAGCAACTGAAGAGGGATCCCTCTTCCAGGATGGACAGACATGCAATAGATGTCGTACAGAACAGATCAGCATAATAAATCAACAGTAATCGTATGACACAATGAGACAGAGAGAGAGAGAGACAGAGAGAGTGAGAGAGAGAGAGAGAGAGAGAGAGAGATGCAGGTAATGACAGTAGCTTACAACAACATTATTGAAAGTAATAACATTATAGTTATATACTGTGGTACAACATGTTGAAAGTATGTATCAATATCTGGCAGTATACATGTGTGACAATAGTCATATGTGTATAATAACAGTAGAAGTATGACGAATGACTAATGATGGCAGCAGCAGCAGGAGGCATCTGACAGGACCACGGAAGCAGCACAACCACACACGTCACGCTGTCCAAGCACCGCTGCGATATGAGTTAATCTGAGAGACAGTGGAGCACAAAGGCTCAGGAGAAGAAGCCGAGTTAGTGACATCCAGAATGGCTGAGTTAGTAAGATGCAGTAATAAAATACGAGAGAGAGAGAGAGGGAGAGAGAGAGAGAAGGAGAGAAGGTGCTCAGTGTATTATAAGGTGGTCCTCCGGCAGACTAGGCCTAAGTCAGCCTAACTAGGGGCTGGTACAGGGCAAGCCTGAGCCAGCCCTAACTATAAGCTTTATGAAGGAGGAAAGTCTTAAGTCTCGTCTTAAATGTGGAGACTGTGTCTGCCTCCCGGACCGTAACAGGAAGATGATTCCACAGGAGAGGAGCCTGATAGCTGAAGGCTCTGGCTCCTGATCTACTTTTGGAGACTTTAGGGACCACGAATAACCCTGCGTTCTCAGAGCGCAGTGTTCTGGTGGGATAATATGGCACTATGAGCTCTCTAAGATATGATGGTGTTTGACTATTTAGAGCTTTATAAGTTAACAGTAGGATTTTAAATTCAATTCTGGATATTACAGGGAGCCAGTGCAGAGAAGCTAAAACAGGAGAAATATGGTCTCCTTTCTTAGTTCCTGTTAGTACATGTGCTGCTGCATTCTGAATTAGCTGGAGAGTTTTTAAGGACTTACTAGAGCTACCTGATAATAGAGAGTTACAGTAATCCAGCCTAGAGGTAACAAAAGCGTGGACCAATTTTTCTGCATCTTTTCGGGTCAGGATAGGCCTAATTTTCGCAATATTACGCAGATGAAAAAATGCAGTCCGTGAGGTTTGTTTTAAATGAGAATTAAAAAAAAATCTTGGTCAAATATTACTCCAGGGGCGGCACGGTGGTGTGGTGGTTAGCACTCTCGCCTCACAGCAAGAGGGTTGCCGGTTCGATCCCGGGCGTGGGAGCCCTTCTGTGCGGAGTTTGCATGTTCTCCCCGTGTCAGCGTGGGTTCTCTCCGGGCACTCCGGCTTCCTCCCACAGTCCAAAGACATGCAGATTGGGGACTAGGTTAATTGGTAACTCTAAATTGTCCATAGGTGTGAATGTGAGCGTGAATGGTTGTTTGTCTCTATGTGTCAGCCCTGCGATAGTCTGGCGACCTGTCCAGGGTGTACCCTGCCTCTCGCCCGATGTCAGCTGGGATAGGCTCCAGCCCCCCCGCGACCCTCAAGAGGATGAAGCGGTTAGAAGATGAATGAATGAATGAATATTACTCCGAGGTTTCTTACAGTAGTGCTAGAGGCCAGAGCAATGCCATCTAGAGAAACTATGTCATCAGATAAAGAGTCTCTGAGTTGTTTGGGGCCAAGAACAATAATTTCAGTTTTGTCTGAATTTAAGATCAGGAAATTGGTGCTCATCCAAGTTTTTATGTCTTTAAGGCAGTTATGGAGTTTAGTTAATTGATTACTTTCTTCTGGCTTCACTGATGAATACAACTGAGTATCATCCGCATAACAATGGAAATTTACAGAGTGATTTGTAATGATGTTACCTAAAGGAAGCACATATAGAGTAAATAGGATTGGTCCGAGCACAGAACCTTGTGGAACTCCAAAACAAACTTTGGTACGTAAGGATGATTCATTATGAACGTCAACAAACTGAAAACGATCAGATAAATAAGATTTAAACCAGCTTAGCGCAGAACCTTTTCGGCCAATTAAGTGATCCAGTCTCTGCAGTAGAATTTGATGGTCAATTGTGTCAAACGCCGCACTAAGATCTAATAAAGCAAGTACAGAGACAAGTCCTTTGTCTGAAGCAATCAGAAGGTCATTTGTAATTTTAACTAGTGCTGTCTCAGTGCTATGATGCACTCTAAATCCTGACTGAAATTCCTCAAATGAATTATTATCATGGAGAAAATCACTCAGCTGGTCTGCGACTACTTTCTTAAGGATCTTTGACATAAAGGGAAGATTAGATATTGGTCTATAGTTGGCTAACACCTCTGGATCCAGGGTGGGCTTTTTTAGTAGAGGTTTAATTACAGCTACCTTAAAAGACTGTGGTGCATAGCCTGTTAATAAGGATATATTGATCATATCTAATATATGAGTGTTAACTAAAGGAAAGACCTCCTTAAGTAGCCTAGTTGGGATGGGGTCTAAGAGACACGTTGAGCAGGTGGCGCTATTTTTAATGCAAATGCGTTTTTGGCTAATAACTCCCACATAATATGTCGCACATTTCTATTTACATGTTCTCTGAATTCAGCTGAATTGTGTGGTGTAAGCCACGCCCACTTTCGCGGTAACTTTCCATTCGCTAAATCGCGACAAATGAAAAACGTACTTATTCGAACTCCTCCCAGGCGATTTGACCGATTTGCACCAAACTTTGCATGTAGCATCTGTCAATGCTCCTGACAAAAGTTATCAAAAGAATTTTGATAGTCCAAAAAACGCCCAAAATATAAAACAACAAATTCCTGCACATTGTGTTCAAAACAGACAGTCTTTCATATCTTCACCAAATACAGTCGGATTACCACAACACTTTTGCTAATTGTGTTCCATGGCCCGATGAGGGTTTGTGCAAAATTCAGTGCAAATCGGCCAATAGGTGGTGCTCTGGTGGCAGTCTAATTAGTGTGAATGGAAGTAAATTGGAAAATCTTCAAATCCTCTTCAAAACTCATCAACTTTCAACCTCTTCTTGTCCCTCATACTTTGAGCTAGAGACACCATGTCAACTTTTAAAGAGTCAGAAGACCTTGAACTATTGGGCATGTATTCAGCCTTTTAAAATCTTTTACGATTTTGAAATCATCACAGTTTTACTTTTAAGGATTTTTAGCTTGTCTTCTGGTTTTATAATGGGTATGTATTGCGTGAGCTAGAGTGCGTGACATCATTGCTAGAGTGGAGACCAGCTAGAAAAACTGGAGAGAAAATTCTCCTCAGCTTGATTTGGATCCCACATCTTTTACTTCACATTGACAATATATACATAGAAACTTAAGAAATCTTGTTGGCTTTCAGCTGATGGTCTTATTTCAGATGTAGGACTTGCTGTAGAAGCCCTAGAGTGACAAGCAGTCCAGCAACTCCCCCATAAGTGGCAATGTTAATTTTGAGCCTAAATTTCTGGAGGAGAGCAGGCGGTACCTGTTTTGTCTCTCGCTCTGGTGCCCTCATGCCTGACTACGTTGTGACCAAAAGTTTTCACAGGATTTGCCCAATGCTGAATGGTGCGCCCGCTGCCGAGCGTTGAATCTTGAGGTCTCGCCATGAAAAACGAAATTGCTGTAGCTTTGGCATAAATGGTCCTGTCTCCACCAAACTTCACATGATTCATATTAGTCCCGCCCTGAACACATTTTCATTACCATATTGCCTGATACTCATAGACCCACCTAGTGACGACAGGAAGTGGGTCTCATCAAACACTTTTCTTTCGATTTATCTGAAAGTTACATGCTGTGGTGTATATTTGATATACAAAAACATGATGTATAATTAGTGTGCTCTCTAACTCCCTCTAGTGGAAAGAGGAAGTGATACAAAATGTGAAATATGTCATTCCAGCACTGTATCAAGGATATGCAGAGTCACTCTTGCATGCGATGTCTAACTTTGACAGAAATGAACTGACGCGTCAGAAGGTGTCCTGCCAGCCCCCCCGAGTTGCATGAAGGTGCAAGGGCCTGTTCATCGCTGCTTGCAGCTTTAATTAGGGCCCGAGTGACGACGAAGTCGTCCGAGGACCCTATTGAAATCGTGCTATTTATTATTATTATTATTATTTACCCGACTTCGTGCCCCAATTTCACCCCTTTCCCAAACTTCAAAATGTTTCTAACTTTCCACATTCGTCCGGCCACATCTGAAATTCGATATTTTTGGGCGGTTGCACATGGTCAACGTGAAACACCGAAATAGCGCCCCCTACAAATTTTCAAAAACACCTCTCCATTGGGGTTAGTTTGTCGTAGGTAAACAAAATTTGGTACACACATGTATCATACCCAGACGCACAAAAAAGTCTCTTAACGTCATGGTAAAACCCCAACAGGAAGTCGGCCATTTTGTTTTGAATTTTTTTGTTACGGCGATTTCCACAACTTAAATTTTAACAAACTCCTCCTAGGGATTTCGTCCGATTGACTTGAAAGTTGGTTCAGAACATCCTGAGAACATGCTGATTAAAAGTTATTTAAAGCTTTTCTCTATGTCAAGGGGCGTGGCCGCTAGGGCATTACAAATTTTGGCAACTTTTCGTTTTCTTCTCATCGAATTTCCAACGGCTGTCCCGCCCACATACTTGATCTCAGCAGCTTCAAACTTGCTGGACATGATGATGGCTCCGCCCCGAACGCCCCGATATGTTAATATATCACCTTACTCATGGCACCCCCTGGTGGTAACAGGAAGTGACCAGTTTTTACTTTAACATGTACTGATGCCACAAACTTGACCGCACCAACTTCATTCCACTTCTAATGCATGCAGAACAAGTTGGTGAAGCTACCTTATGAATGCTGTGAAGCTACGTCTAATGGTGTCCATGTGGCGGCGTGGCGACTATCGATCCTTTGCCACTAAATACGTTTGACTTTTTGATGGCTTCAACGACCTCATATCCTCATGAAAATTGATACACAGGTCCAGAATGGCAAGCTCTTACATTTGATAGGGGTGTCACCCATCGGGGGGGGGGGACAAATTGCCTCCATAGTGCCCCCTCGAAATTTTGGAGTTGGAACATGAAAATTGGTACACATGTGTATGTTGTCCAGACGCACATAAAAGTCTCTGGCACCAATGGTCTACTCCAAACAGGAAGTCGGCCATTTTGATTTTGACTTGTCATTTTGGTGTGATTTCCACATTTTAACGAATTAGTCCTAGGTATTTCATCCAATCGACTTCAAATTTTTTACAGATCATCCAGAGACCATGCTGATCAAAAGTTTGCTCTGCATGTCTGTAGGTCAAAGGGTGTGGCTACTATGGCGCTGCCATTTTTGATCCATCACCATGCATATTCAAGCAGCTCTCTCTCCCACATAATTCATCCAAACTGCTTCATTTCTGTACATGATAAGAGCGCCGTCCTCAATGCCTCCATATGCTCGTAAGCAATCTTGCTCGTGCCGCCCCCTTGTAGAAACAGGAAAAGCCCTATTATACATTGACATTGTCTGATTTGCTCATAACTTCACATGTGTGATGAGGGTCCGGCCCTGGACACACCTGCACACATTTAGTTACACTCCCAATGCCCCTGGTGGATGAACTAAACATTGCGTTTTTTCGCTCCTGCCAGGTTTTTTCTCCCTTCTTGCTTTGCGCCACAGCCCCGGTGTGCCTCAGGCCCCTGCAGTTGCATGGGGGAGTGAGGGACCGATCACAGCTGCTTGCAGCTTTAATTATTATTGTTATTTTTCAATTTAACACTTGTGGCCATAACACTGTTCAGTATTACCAGCTCTTCTCTTCCTCATTCCCTATACCCTCTTCTGTTCCCTTTAGTCTTATTTTCCCTTTAGTCTTATTTTGACACTCTCTGCCCCTATGTCAGCTGTAACAAATTATAACTACTTTAAAACATGAGAGATCAGAGTTGAGTTTATTTCTTATAAATTAATATAGTTAATTTAATTTTGGTGCTCCAAGAACATCACTTAATTAGAGAGAGGATGTTACTGGGGCAAATTCACATTCAAACACTGTCAGCTTACCTTATTGTCTCTTTCATAGTGACCAAAGTACACCAAGAATCTGCGAACATGAAATCACTTTAGAACTGCTTCTTGCCCCAAACTGTGAGCTTGCTACATATAAACTGTTTCACACTCAACGACTTAAATGAAAAATGGCTCCTGTATATTTTACACCTCCATTGTGTAGGGACTGCTACAATAGCTGTTGCACTATTCTCACTTTAGTTGAAAAGGCAGCTTTTATTCCTTCACCCATACTAGGATTTGGACTTTATTGAGTGAAGAGACTGCTGCACTCAGCACTGTGAGCTATACATTGAGTATTGTTTTTATATTGCGGTTTCTTATGTCAACCATTTTCACAATAATTCCAATTGTTACTAAACTTACAGTATGTTACACTGGAAATTAAAACACCTCTTTTCATTTTGCAAAGTTGACTTCTAACAGTTAAGTTCACCCTTTCCTTGATCCACAGCTGTACTGTCACATTATTTCATTAATCCCTTGTACCACATTGTTTTACATATTTTCCTGGTGTTGTTGATGGATAATAACATTGTTGAAATAAAAGCATTTTTTTTAAGGTATTCATAAATCATGCCCTAAATTTGTTGATGTTGTTTATGGTGTATATCAGGTCAAAATTTAAGCAATAGCCAACATGTATGGTATTGTAATAATGCAGAAACACATCAATGGCTTTGCTAGAATTTGTAATTAATTACAATGCTATTTCTATGTCAGCTTTAATCAACAACATAAATAATAGAACAAATGTTGCCATCATTTAATATTTGACAATGAAGGGTTGAACAACAGATATTATAGTTTGTGCTGTCTGGTGTATTTTTTTTTCTGATATTCATTATTACACTGAAAAACACTAGTTCACCAAAGGGTCCTCTTAGATTCATTACAAGGCATACGGTAAATCTGAAATAAACCAGACAAAAGCATTTTGTAGTGACTGAAAAATGTACTCAGTACTCTTTAGTCATGGTGGCTTTATTTAAAATTCAATGAAACAGAAAACTATTATCACAAATTACAAAGGCATTACACAATGGTAATTACTGAAATTTGGAAAAAAAAGTAATGTACATAAGCTGTACCATGCTGACAACTTGTAGGTCTCGATCAGATGAAAAATCATACAAGGACATGCGATATGAATGACTTTCATATCTGCTTTGAAATTTAAATCTAACTGTCAAATCTTCATTGCACACAACAGAATTTGTATGCCTAATGCATACTCTATAAACAACAAAATAGTCTTCTAAACATCGTATTGTACATAATAATGATCAATACTTCATCAATTTAAACCAGTAAGTTGCTTGATTCTTGAGGTATTAAGATAGCTGTAATTAAACCTCTTCTAAAAAATCCCACCCTGGATCCAGAGGTGTTAGCCAACTACGGACCAACATCTAATCTTCTCTTTCCTTCAAAAATCCTTGAAAAAGTAGTTGCAGACCAGCTGTGTGACTTTCTCCATGATAATAATTTATTTGAGGAATTTCAGTCAGGATTTAGAGTGCACCACAGCACAGAGACAGCACTCGTAAAAATTACAAATACTCTTCTGATTGCCTCAGACAAAGGACTTGTCTCTGTACTTGTTTTATTAGATCTTAGTTCCACATTTGACACAATTGACCATGAAATGCTGCTACAGAGACTGGAACACTTAATTGGCTTAAAAGGTTCTGCACTAAGCTGGTTTAAATGTTGTTATTTATCTGATCATTTTTAGTTTGTTCATGTTCACGATGAATCATCCTTACGTACGAAAGTTTGTTTTGGAGTTCCACAAGGTTCTGTGCTTGGACCAATCCTATTCACTCTATATACATTCCCTTTAGGTAACATCATTAGAAATCACTCTGTAAATTTCCATTGTTATGTGGATGATACACAATTGTATTTATCGATGAAGCCAGAAGAAACTAATCAATTAACTTAACTTCGAAACTGCCTTAAGGACATAAAAACCTGGATGAGCACCAATTTCCTGATGTTAAATTCAGACAGAACTAAAGTTATTGTTCTTGGCCCCAAACAACTCAGAGACTCTTTATCTGATGTCATATTTTCTGTAGATGGCATTGCTCTGGCTTCTAGCACTACTGTAAGAAACCTCAGAGTCAGATTTGAGCAAGATTTGTCTTTTAATTCTCATTTAAAACAAATCTCACAGACTGGATTTTTTCATCTGCGTGAAATTGCGAAAATTAGGCCTATCCTGACCCGAAAAGATGCAGAAAAATTGGCCCACACTTTTGTTACCTCTAGGCTGAATTACTGTAACTTCCTATATGTCAGGTAGCTCTAATAAGTCTTTAAAAATTCTCCAGCTAATTCAGAATGCAGCGGCACATGTACTGGCACATGTAACAGGAACTAAGAAACAAGATCATATTTCTCCTGTTTTAGCTTCTCTGCACTGGCTCCCTGTAAAATCCAGAATTGAATTTAAAATCCTTCTCCTAACTTATAAAGCTCTAAATGGTCAGGCTCTGTCATATGTTAGAGAGCTCATAGTGCCATATTATCCCACCAGAACACTGCACTCTGAGAATGCAGGGTTACTCGTGGTCCCTAAAGTCTCCAAAAGTAGATCAGGAGCCAGAGCCTTCGGCTATCAGGCTCCTCTCCTGTGGAATCAGCCCCCAGTTAGGCTGACTTAGGCCTAGTCTGCCGGGGGACCTCCTATAATACACTGAGCACCTTCTCTCTCTCTCTCTCTCTCTCTCTCTCTCTCTCTCTCTCTCTCTCTCTCGCTCTGTACCCTTTGCTAACACTTGTCCTGTTATTGCATCTCGCTAACTCAACCATACTGCATGTCAGTAACTCGGCTTCTTGTCTGGATCCTTTGTGCTCTACTGTCTCCACTGTTACATCACAGCGGTGCCTGGATAGTGTGACGTGTGTGGTTGTGCTGCTGCCGTGGTCCTGCCTAATGCCTCCTGCTGTTATCATTAGTCATACTTTGACTGTTACTATACACATGATTATTGGCACATATGTATACTATCATATAATAATATATACTTTCAACTTATTGTACCACAATAGCCATAATTATAATTATAATTTTATTACTTTCATTAATGTTGTTATAAGCTACTGTCATTACCGTCTGTCATGTATCTCTCTCTGTCTCTGTCTCTCTTCATGTCTCATTTTGTCGTATGGTCTTCAGAAACATCTTCTGATGCACTACCTTGGACACATCATCGTGTTGTTTCCTGGAGTCACTGGGTGTTTCGGGTCTCACAACAGACACCTTCATCCAGGCAACCCGACCGAGGCTGATCAGACCCCGGCCTGTGTCCAAGTGGCATTCTACTGCCCCCACCGCTCTCCCCTCTTCAGCCAGAGCCATCTGGACACTTTCTCTGCAGCCTCCGCGTTGTTGTTCATGGCTCTTTTTAGGTTGGCACCTGCTATGCCCAGTGTGCCGTAGGCCTTACTCAGGGAGTGGCTGGCGAATCCCCGACTGCCCACCTCCACTGGCATGCATCTGGTCCTCCAGCCGTTCCTCCGACAATCCTCCACCAGCTCCTGGTACTTCTCCCTCTTCCTCTCCTGTGCCTCCTCCATTCTATCCTCCCAGGGAACTGTTAGCTCCAGCAAGACCAGTTGTTTTGTAGCCTCAGAGACCAAGATGATGTCGGGTCTCAATTTGGACTGGGTGATGTGTGGTAGAATTTTCAGCTGCCTCTCCAGGTCAACTGTTATCGCCCAGTCTCGGGCCATGGAGAGCAAACCAGCAGAGCAGTTCTTTGGTGTTCTCTCCGGCCTTTGTCCTTCCTTGACGAACTGGATGGCCTTGGCTGTAGCTCGGGTGCATCGACTGTCCTTGATCCCCTTGCTGATTGTCTCAGCGATGGATTTTAGGACTTGATTGTGTCTCCATCAATAACGGCCCTCACTCAATGCCTTGGAGCAGCTGCTTAGGATGTGTTCCAGTGTCCCTATCTTGGAACACAGGGTGCATGCAGGTGTTTCTATTTTGCCCCAGGTGCACAGGTTAGATGGGCTTGGGAGGACATCATAGACCTTCTGGATTAAGAACTTGATTCTCTGGGGGTTCCACTGCCAGATGTCCTTCCAGGTGACATGCCACTCCATCGCCTGCTCCCACTTCATCCAGGCACCTTGCTGCCTCATGGCCACTGTTCTGCTGGTTTGCTCTTCCTCAGCTGAAGCTCGCACCTCCTCCTGCACCAGCCGCTGCCTCTCCCTCCCACTGGCAGACTCGTACCAGGTTGATGTTATGCTCCCAAATCCAGCTCTGCCTTGCACCACTGTACCGAGGATGGTCTTGTGTTTCAGCCGAGTTTCAGCTTGCTGGACTGCCTCCGTTGCCCTCCACTTCCTCCCTGTCCTCACCACAATTCCTGCCCCGGACACTTTGGTGTCTCTGGATCCAGAGTACTGCAGGTGTTCCCGTGCCCATACCACAATGAACTCCTCCCTGACCAAGCTGAAAGGGAGCCTGAGCTTGTTGTGTTCCCATACAGCCCGATGTTACTTAGGCTGCATGGCAGACCCAGCCATCTGCGAAGATAGCTGCTCACTCTTTGCTCGAAACCTTCAACCACAGTCATGGGAACCTTGTAGATAAGCAGAGGCCAGAGACAGGATTCTTGGGAGGATTCCATGCTGCTATATCCAGGCCTTGAATCTTCTGGGGAGCCCAGACTTGTCCACTGTTTTCAGCCAGCCCTCTAGGTCAGCACTGGTTGCCTTGATGGAGTCTCTGTCATTCAGGCTGCAGTTGAAGACCTTCCCAAGGCTCTTCATTGGCTTCTCAGTGACTGACGGGATCAGATGTTCTCCCAGCCTGAAGCGGAATTTGTCTGTGACCTTCCCCTTCTTTAATACCAAGGACCTGGACTGTGCACACTTGAAGCTCAAGCTGAGTGGACCTCTGCATTCTGTTTCAGCTCCCTTGGCCAGCATGTTCATTGCCAGTGCGAAGAGGGTCACTGATATGGTGCAACCAGTGATTATGCCCACTTCCAGCTGGTGCCAGTCAGATGTCAGCTGGCCAGATGAGACTCTCAAGCTGAACTTGCTGTAGTAGTCCAGGATGAGGTCTTTCATCTTCTGGGGTACGTGGTGTTTCTCCAGTGCGACCTCCACCAGCTTATGGGGTATGGAGCCATACGCGTGACATGTTACGCGCAGACATGTCGATGTACTTATTGCTCAACAGGAAGTTGGAGAGTCTTTTGGCCATGATGCTGAAGAAGACTTTGCTCTCCACACTGAGCAAGGGGATTACCTGAAACTGGTCCGTGTTCTCAGACTTCTCTTTTTTCGGTATGTACACTCCCTCAGCATACCTCCATGGCTGGGCAATCTTCCCTCTCCTCCATATCACTTTCAGGGCCTTCCAAAGCCGATCCAGCAGCTTTGGGCAGTTCTTATACACTTTATAGGGCACGCCACTTGGGCCTGGTGCCGAGGTCGATCTTGCTCTCCTCACCACACCCTCCGCTTCACCTAAGCTGGGCTCCTTCAGGCTGAAGTCTGATGTAGGCTCTGGTGGTGTTGTCAGTGCATCGCATGGGCCTAGCGGTTGTTATCTGCTGGGGTCACTGAACATGGCCTTGAGATGGTTGTTAATGGCATCCTTCGAGCAGGTGGGACGGCCAGTCCTCTTTTGGCCAAGAAGCTGCTTGGTCAACTTGAAGGGACTGGCTAGGAAAGCTGCCCACTTCCTGGCTCTCTCTTTCCACCTCCTCCTGTGGAACTCTGCCCTCCGCAGGGTCAAGAGTTGTTTCCTTAGGATTGCTCTTAGGTCTGCTAGGCCAGCTCTCTCAACTTCCCCTGCTGTCTTGTACTGCCTCTTTAACAGCTTAAGCTCTTCCCTGAGGTGCTGGATCTTCCTTGCTCTGTGGCTTGGAGCATATGCTGATGGTGCGGGCTTGGGTGCCTCGGTTCCAAATCGCTCAGCTGCGATGTTCACTATGAGGGTGGTCATCGTTTTCAGCCGATGAATCACGTCCCCCTTGGCTGTCAATTCCAGGATCTGATCCAGATCCTCATCAAACTGCTTCCACTCTGTTCTCTTTAAGGACTGGGGCCACTGGATCCTTGGTTGGGCTGAAGGAGCACAGCTAGTTGTTACAGGAGCTTGCTGGCTTTGGGGGTCCTGTGGGTTGTTGAGAGATGATGCTTCTTGGGGGGGGGGGGGGCTTAGGGTGGCAGGTGAGCAGCAGGCATTGGTGACACTAGGAGGCTCTGGGCACTGTGGGTTGCCTCCGGGCCTGGCTCCTCCTGCGTCCTTCTGCGCGTCGTGTCATCATTGCCTCTGTCAAGTATTTCATCCTGCCGTGATGTATCTTTAAGCCCCTCTCATTCTTGCAGGTCTTTCCGCAGATGCACTGTATTGTCGTCGTCATTATTCCGTTGTCCTGGGTCATCATTCTTAGGTCCGTCCTGATGGGGTGCTCATCCTCCCCCCATCTCGGGCATCCCTGGGGGTATCTTTCCTTTGTGGGTTTTGTAGCTAGCTTTGGGTTCTTCCTCTCAGAAGAAGTGGTTTGGGCTGCCAACCCTCCCCACCCCAGGTTGCCGTCTCTCCGGCCGTCCTCTGTCTCTACAGATGTCACCACACTTTTCGTGGTCGTCACCCAGTCTGTTCCTGGTTGTCACTGGTACTCCAGACTATTTCAGTCTTCAGAAACATCTTCTGATGCACTACCTTGGACACATCATCAGTGTTGTTTCCTGGAGTCACTGGGTGTTTCGGGTCTCACAACAGACACCCTCATCCAGGCGACCCGACTGAGGAATACTGTAAATTTATTATATGGATCTCTTCTGTATGACATCTATTGCACATCTGTCCGTCCTGGAAAAGGGATCCCTCCTCAGTTGCTCTTCCTGAGGTTTCTACCATTTTTTCCCCCGCTAAAGGTTTTTTTGAGGGAAGTTTTTCCTTGTCCTTGTGAGGGTCCAAAAGACAGAGGGATGTGGTATGCTGTAAAGCCCTCTGAGGCAAATTGTGATTTGTGATATTGGGCTTTATGAATAAAATTGAATTGAATTGTAATTGAACTTATCAACAGATGCACAGATGTGTGTGGGGGGCCATTACAGAAAAACAAAATCAAACACCAAAAATTTGCAATTAAACAGAAACATTGTTATATACATAGATATAAAATTCATATACATATACACATACAGTACGAATATGGTGTGGTCCTTTGAAGAAAATGCTTGAGTGAAAAGAAACATCTTTAATTTGGTATTAAAAGAACACGGAGCAGATCTGAGGTCAGCAGGTCAACTGTTCCATTCTTTAGGTGCATCAATACTGAATTATATCTCACAAGACACTGAAGCTGCTGTAGGCACAGGCCTGTCTGTTTATTTGTCTTGTCTGTGGACACGTTTTTGTCAACATGATAGCATTGCAACTATGTAAGATGCAGTCATGAAACTTTACAGGTGTGTGGATAAGATCACAATGGAGGCAGACTTAGAAGACCAGTGTTGTGTGAGCAAGATCACCTTTAATAAGGGGGTAGGAAGTAGGGAAGGGGTCACTGACCCTCAATTTTACACCCCTGGTCCACGTCTGTTTTAAAGGAGAAATTTGTTTAATTGTATATCTAATCAGTGTTGATGCAGTCACTGAAGTAATACATTCCTCAGTGCATGCTGTCATGACAGAGAAGCTGAATTGTTCTGAGTTTTCCTTCTTGCACAGCTGTTACTGCAGTGCCTACATGTACCAGGATGGTTTGCAACCAAGTTCCTTATAATAAACCCCCAAATACTCCCCAAACCTCTCCAGAATGGCTCTGTTTACAAAAAAGAAAAGGCATCTGAAATAATGTAGACTGGAACACTGGAAAAAAAAACTTTAATAAAAACCAGTGATATGAACATTAAGCATACCTTACTGCGTATTGCCTAGAAGGTGTATATAGCCATCACAGCTAAAAGCCATGGCTTTGTTAGCCAAAACACAGTGTTAGGTGTCAATAATACTGTTGACCTTGGTTTTTTTTTTCAAGCTTTTTTATTCAAGCTTGACAAAAACAAAATAAAACTCACTAAAACTGTCATACTTGATCAGTCCACTGTTCTAAAAATCACCAATCCTGGGTTGATAGAAATAAATCACAGAGTAAGATGCAAAATGCTCTTCATGCTGTATTTCCTCACTGTCTCTCAGCTGAGGGCAGACCAAAAGCTCTCAGTCATTCTTCCAATGCAGAAGCAAGATAAAATGACAAAAATGGCTATATACTCAGCCAATCATTGATATATTTATCCAGTAGTCCAGCTGTTGTCTCCAGCACACCTTAGTCCAAGTGAGGAGCAAAACATTCATGGATAGTTACACACACAGGCTTCCTCTGGTTTGTAGTTGGCATCAGCATCAGTTGGTATCAACATCCAACAAAAGCTGCCCAAGCTGAAAATCAGTGGTGTTTCCTGTTTGCTCTCAGCAGCTCAGGTTCTGGATAGTCCCCGTGGGCAGTGCATTCTTGTTAGGCTCAGCTGCATTTTTCCAGATAGGTTGAATAAATACCCCACCTGAATATCTGAGTTGGTCAATACACTGTAACAATATCCTTGTCCACAATCCTGTGCAGTCATAATAAATGATGATGATAATAATAAAGATAATGATAATGATAATGATAATAATCATAAGAGGAAGACGAAGAAGAAGGAAGAAGAAGAAACTTTATTTATATAGCACTTTTTAGAACCAAGTTCACAAAGTGCTTTACAGACATAGAAACAAAATACAAAGTGCAATTGCAAGACTAGAGTAAGTTCAATGTAGCTAAAAAGGGGAAAAAAGAGACAGTGAATAAAAACAAACAAAACAAACAAAGACACACACACACACACACACACACACACACACACACACACACACACACAAAAAAAAAGTCAGGTGTACAGGACTTATGGAGAATACCAAGAAAATGCAGATTTGAGTTAGTTTTCAATGTCCAAAATGCTTCTACACTGACTTGTGAGGACATGGGCACTGTCCTCATAAGGTCAGTGCGAATACCAGTGAAATGTCCTCATATACATGTTGTACAAATGCACACACACCCACACCAACCCACCCACCCACTCACACACACACACACTACATGCTATCTGCTCCAGTGATGTGGATTTGTCTAGGGCAGTGATTCCCAAAGTGTGGGCTGCGGCCCCGCTGGTGGGCCGTGGTGGTACTGCAAGTGGGCCGTGAGAGGTCATTCAAAATAAACAAATAAATATGTTAAATCCTTGATTTTGTAAATATGTTTTTAATTACTGTAAAATATTTATGACATGATTTAAAAAAAATATTTAGAAGTAATAAAACAAACCAATTGAGTGTTATTCTATTGTCGTATGACAGGTGTCACCTTTTTGTTCACCCCTCACATTAATATCGGAACATAGCTTATCTCTCGTCATCAATCGAGGATCATAATTGGTGGAACACTTCATCTTTTGTTGTGGCAGGCAAGATGGAGTGGTGGCTCACAGGTGTCAAAAGGAAAACAGAAAATGAAGCGGCAAGTGAAACCCACACCGATAATCAAAACGAATCTGTCAAAACAAAAAAAAGGTGTCGTAGAAAGTATTCAAGTGAGTACCTATTGTTTGGATTCACAAGTGTTGGACCAGAGAACCTGTCTGTGTGTTATGCTCCGAGGTGCTATCAAATGAGGCCCTGAAACCGTGTAAGCTGCGCCGCCATCTGGAAACTAAACATGGACAATATTCATCCAAGCCTCGAGAATTTTTTTAGATCAAACTGAGAGAGTATCTGAGCCGAAGGAAATCAATTGAATCAACCTGTGTCACTGGGAGTGAAAACATAAAAGCAGTGGAGGCATCATACCGAGTTGCAAAACTGATAGCAAAAAATGGGAAGCCACACACCATTGGGGAAGATTTAATTTTGCTTGCTGCCAAAGAGATGGTTGGTGTGGTGATCGGTGAGAAAGCAGCTAAACAACTGAATGCAGTTTCTTTGTCAGACAACACAGTGAAACGGCATATTGATGACATGGCCATGACAAGACGTGTTGAAGCAGCTAGTGAGCAGAATACGTGAAAGCAGCTGTTATGCTCTCCAGATTGACGAGTCCACAGAAATCGCAAGCTTGTCAAATTTGCTTGTTTATGTATCAATATGAAGGAGACATACATGAAGACTCACAGAAACTCACAGGAAACTAGTTCTGCGCATGTGTCGGCGTCGTGTCCACCTGTCAGGGGTTCTGTCGCGATTTGGCTTTTATCTAGTTTTTAATCTAGTTACAGGCCACATCCCTGGATATACTTTTAATTCAGGGTTGTTTTAAATCATATCTTTTTAACTGGATAGAGGTTTTAGTCATCGGACATGGATTTTATCTTGTTTTAAGATTATCCTTCGCCAGTGCACTCAACGGAGCGCGGAAGCACAGGCCTGGACCTTGCAAGACCTGCTTTTATTGCTACTTATTTTACCGGTCACGGGATTACTTTTATTGTTTTAAGTGTTCCCTTTTAGCGATCGCGTAATTTTATAAGTTTGTAGTTTTAAAGTTATAAGTTGTGGACTGTTCCCTGCTATAATGGCTGTGTGTGTGAACTGCAATCACGATTACTCACGGCTAAAAGAGGACATCGAGCGGCTGAAGAGTGTAATCAGAAAAAAGGACCGGATGCTCGATGGTTTCATCGCTGTGGCTGCCACTCAGTCGAAACACATCTGCTATCTCCGGTCCTCCAGCCATCTCGCCCCGTCACAGGTGGCCTCGGACTCCGCAGCTACGCTCCCCTGGCTACCGTCGCTGTACGCTGACATCGCACCGACCGGCCGAGGGACGCTGCAGCTGATTTGAGCGGACAGCTGGTTGCAGGAGCACCAGTTACCACCACCATCGCTGCCGCAGGGGATGGAGAGGCGCCGCCAGAGTTTGTGGTGTAAAAAGACAGTTCCTGATCAAGTAAAATGGTTATACTGCATAGGTGATTAAGAAAACAAGATTATGTGACTATCATATAACCATGTTTAATGCATAAGGTCTTATAATACTGAGTGTGGTGTATCTATATGTGTTAAAATATTGATATACACGTCAAAGTATTCATAATATACGCTCACATTGTATCCATATACTAAAGTATGTACGCACTCAAATGTAATCTATTATGCTTTGTGAGATAATAATGCACACACACATTCAAATGTTTGTATTGTATAATGCACATTAAAGGTTCATATTGCATGTGAGCACATAAGGGCACAAGGGACTGTATAAAGAAAGTCCCTAAAATCCACATGTTTTTTAAAAATAAAGTGAAAGTGAATCCGAAGCTAAGGGTGGGAAATTTGGGGAACTCCAGGCTCAAAGCGAAAGTATTACACCATTAGAAATGGGCCTGCTCAAGATTGGATAAAAGAAAAAGGTATCCACCAATAGGATTGGGTTAAAGTGGGAAGGACTAGCAAAAAGAGGTGGAGACACTGCTCAGTCTCCACCAGCATAAAAGCAGGTGCATTGAGAAGCGGTTTTCAGTCCAGTCCCGGGGCTTGACTCGATGAGTTGTATGTGTTAAGCTTGTGAACACATTAAACTCGGTTGCATCGGACTCTGCCTGTCTCCAGTGTTTTCTTGAGTGCTGATTAGTTGATTCCAAGGTACCAGACTGACATCTGAGGACAATTGAGAAGCATCGTTGAGGACAAGGTCGGCAGCCTACAGGCCCACTTCCAGGCACCGATTTTTGCCTCTTCAAGTTACCACCTGATCCGGTGGTTGGTAGGTCTACTGGAACTGGGCTCCTCCCGGTCCATACCTCCACCCCAAAGCTGTCGGTGTCATCCTGGACAGAGGTGCACCGCGGCCGAAAGGGAGATCCGGCTGTGGGGAGACTTCCACCTGTTGAGCTCTCCAACCGCTTCACCATCCTGATGGACGAGGCCCCGGTTCACCCTGGTGATTCCCCCGCAGTCCCGGCTCCCACGGCTCACCCTGCCACCGCTACTCCACCTCCACCTGCCACCTGAGTGGCAGCACTCCCGCAGCCTCCGCTGTGTCTCCTCAAGCTGCGGCGGGCGTCACCTCTCCTGCAACCACCGCTGTCTCCTCTCCTCCTGCCGCTGCTCCACCTCCTCTACCTGCACCCAGTGCTGGTCGGACGGCTCGTCGCTCCACCATGGGGAACAGTCGCCACAGGATGCTGCAGGAAGCTGTCATCAGAAGGTCGGGAGGGCTCCCCCGGGCCGGGCCACCCCCTTCGAGCCCTGAACCGCCGTCCCCCACGGAGGCGGTGGAAGTTGAGCGTCCGGCAACCTGTGCAACTGGTCCACACACATCACCTCCTCGCCCCCTTTTCCCCCCTACCACTTTAATCATCGGTGACAGCATAACCAGGGATATCCGCTTCATCAATGCCATCACTCACTGCTTCCCTGGTGCCACAGTCCGCTTCATCCACGATAAACTTCTGGACATATTGCCCTCACTCCCCACTTCTGTCACAAAAATAGTTGTCCATGTTGGTTGCAACAACACGTCCCAGTCCGAGCGCACCATAGCTGATTTTAATCTCCTTTTTAATGTATTAAAGAATTGTGGAAAGTCTGTTTTTATCAGTGGCCCTCTTCCCCCATTTGGTCGCGTTTCCGAACACTTTAGCCGTATGCTCTACCTCCACACCCGACTCCAGTCCACCTGTAGTTCCCACAACATGGATTTTATAGACAATTTTAACCTGTTCTGGGACCGCGCCAAACTTTTTAGCAGAGACGGGATTCATCCAAGCCCACAAGGAAACCAAATGCTCCGATCTAACATTCAATATGCAGTCCAATCATCCACACGTGCATGACAGTTTTCTGATTACACCCACACACCCACTCTACCCCCGTCTTCCTCTCCTGCCTCTCAGACCACCATCTCCTGCGCCAGCTCCACCTGTCGCCCACCCCAGGTACTGCCACTCTCACCGGTCCATCTCCCCACTCAAACTGTTTATTCAGATAAAATTACTGGCATACCCTCTTGCATCTCCACTATCATTTCCCACTGCAAACCAACAGCACGATCATCATCACGCCCTTCTGCCACTAATCACGACAACTTAATTCAAGTACAGCGTCAGTCTCTTCCACCCCTTGTTTTTAACAGTGACCCTGTGAATTTCGGCCTTTTAAATATCACATCCCTAAATAATAAATCGTTTTTATGTCATGATTTTATTACTCGTAATAACTTGGACTTTTTTATTATAACTGAATCCTGGCTATCCCAAGAAGACTGCAGCCCTCTTATTGAAGCTACCCCCCCTGATTTTACTTACCTTCATCAGCCCCGGCTGTCAGGTAGGGGAGGGGGGGTGGCTGTCATCTATAGAAAAGATTTCAAATGCACTTCTATCTCTCATAGTAATTTTACCTCTTTTGAGCATCTTGGTTTTATGGTTAATTGTAAATGTTATAAAAGTGACGTAACTCAGCAGGGAATAGCTCGGTGCGCAAGGTGTGTGCGTAGTGGGGGGTGTGTCTTGAGAGTGTGTGTGTGTCTGAGAGAGGGAGAGCGTAAGTGAAGCTGGTGACCTGACAGAGAGAAACAGGAGTTAAGTTAGCAGTAGCTGATGTTTACAGAAGTTCAGTGCAGTGTACTTTAAGTGTGGTGTATTTGCAATAAATGCTACAACTCCTCAACCTCCAAGACGTCTTCCCCGTGCCTTGTTTGCCACCGGTTGAACCAAAAGTGTAGGGAGTTAACCCCGAAGACGAGCGGACACTTCGGCCCTGGAGCAGCCTAAGTCTCCCCTGTGCCTCCCAACCACGGTTCGGACGCTGAGACAGGAAAGGTTAACACTGGCGACCACGAAGGGACTTTCTCATGTCCAGATAGACAACACGAGTGGTGAGCAAAGCGGTGAAATAAACTGTAATAGTCAGCAAAGTGGCGTATTCCCCCCCATACGGTGAAGAAGCTAAAGCTAAGCTAATGGCGGCTGCTAGCCGATTCCCCGCGGCTCGGCCGGGGGAAATGACGAACTATTCTAACCCGTTTATGTCACTAACAGCGGTGAATAAAGCAAGCGAAAATGAGGGACATTATAACCCGTTTCTGTATGAGGATGGTCTGGTTACAGTGAAACAACAGACTGGTGAAACACCATATGTTCCAGCTCCATTAAAGCTATCTAGCACTAACCCTTTTGTTGATGTTCACAGGGAAAATGACTGTTTGAAAGACTGTGGAGCAGCACCATGTTATAATGTGCATAATCCCCAAGCCCATGTCCAGACATTAAATATGCACAGTACAGTTTTGCCAGTGGCTGCAGTCCTCTCAACACCCAACTCAAACCCCTTTGCTCCGGCTCACCTGGAAAGTTTTGTTCAAAGCACACCAGCCCCTTGTTGTCCATCATTTTCCCCATGCCCACAGCCACACAGCCCATGCTATAACCCACCCCTAAATTATGGACATTTTTTTGAGCAAGATAACAATGAGGCAGTGCAGTTAAAGTGTTCTTCCCCAAAATGTGAGCGGCCCAAGTCACATGTATGCAAACCCCGTGTCATGTACCACCACCCTTCATCTGAGAGTGAGGAGGACTATGACCACAAAGAGAGAGTCCCCACTTTACGTCCTGGTCAGTATGATGGCACCACTCCATGGAAAGAGTTTCTGCACCGGTTTGAGAGCTGTGCTAAAGCTAATCACTGGTCCAAAAAGACTATGGCCATCCAGCTTAAGTTCTGTCTGGTGGGTGCAGCTGGGGCAATTGTCCACAGAAATCCACGGTCACCGCAGTGGGACTACAGCCGTCTGGTGGAGGAGATCGAGACTGCTTACGGCCCTGCTTCAGAGTATGCTGCAGCCGTAGCTATTGAACTGAGACAGCGGGTCCGAAAACCAGGTGAAGCTCTTCATGTATTGAGAGATGACATATATGAGCAGGTGTCAGTAGCTTATAGTGACAGGACTGATAATGAACAGAACACTATATGTGTTGAAGTTTTCACAAATGCTGTAGGGGATGCAGAGATTGTGCAGAAACTGCTAGAACAGCGACCCCACACACTAGCCCAGGCTTATGACATAGCCCGTCGTCACGAAACCACCAAGCGGGCAGCATCACATGTTACCAGCCTCATGCGCGCAGGGGCGCACAGCACACCAGAACAGAGACCTCGTGCAGCTGTGGTCAGAGAGGGAACTGAGGGGAACGACACAGAGACTGCTGCCGCTGCCCCACCTGTTAGCTACAAGCCAAATCCTCCTGATTACCCCCGCGCACCAACCCCCCTGAAAAACCGCAAAGACATTAAATGGGAGGAAATTCGTTGTCATAATTGCTCTGGCATTGGTCACATGAAGAGAGACTGTCCCTCCCCTAGAAAAGCAACCCGAGTTCGTCCCCCAGCAGCATCTAATGTGAGCCCGGAGCCCACTGTATTACATTTCAAAACCCATGAGCAAGAGATGAGCATCCATATGTTGGTGCATGAATTGGATGTGTGTGCTGTCCTGAACAGTGGGGCACGGAAGAGTGTGTTGCCCCTGTGCCATTACAACGCCATTCACCCCAACGCCAGACCTCCACTTCAGCCATCAGGTGTGGAGACCCTGCTGGGTGTGGGGCCGGGTGATGTGCCTGTGCTTGGAGAAGCTTACATTCCTGTCCAAATCAACAATCGGCAGGTGAGCGTGCATTTCCTAGTTGCTGACATCGCTGGTGATGAGGCTCTCTTAGGTCATCCATTCCTCACCCAAGCACAGGCACGCCTCGACTTTGGAAACCGTCGCATCATGTTGTTCGGAGAGGAGGTGCCATATTTCCACACTACAGGTAAACCAAAGACTCATGCAGTGAGGGTGGCCCGGACTGTGGTGCTGGAGGCTGGACAGGAGTATGTGGTAAGAGGCCATGCCCACCTCAGAGAGCCTGTTAAAGGAGAAGTGATGCTGAGTCCCACTAAAGGCTTTGTTGAGAAACACAGGGTGTTAGTTGCACATGTTCTGGTGGAAACTCAACCCCTTAAAGCCATACCCCTCCGCATCTTTAACCCTGGAAATACAGCTGTTACTGTCAAAGAAGGAGCCATCGCAGGGTTTCTGCAGCCTGTAGAATCCCTGCAGCCCGCCGCCACCACAGTTAGGTCAGAGCAGTCAGAACTGTCCACTGTTCCCCAACACCTGCAGGAGCTCTATACCCAGAGTTCAGCCGAGCTCAACAAAGAGGAGCAGCTCCAGCTTGCTCAACTGCTGTGCACCTACAGTGGTGTGTTCTCAACGGGGCCAGACGACCTTGGCCGTACGAGCTGGGTACAACATGATATTGTGACTCGGCCAGGTGTCCCAGTTAAGCAGGCTCCACGCCGGATGGCGTGGGAGAAACAACAGAGTGCTGACCAACAAATACAGCAGAGTCTGGAGGCCGGGCTGGCCTGCCGCAGCCACAGCAGTTGGGCTTCGCCCATAGTGATGGTACGGAAAAAGGACGGAACGTACCGCCTCTGCGTAGACTATCGGGCTGTGAATGACTGCACCATTAAGGACGCGTACCCGCTGCCCCGCATCCACGACACACTCGACACCCTCTCCACTGCCAGATGGTTCAGCACACTGGACCTCGCCTCAGGTTACTGGCAGGTAGAGCTAACCCCCAGAGCTCGCAAAGCAGCTGCCTTCTGCACCAGGAACGGACTGTTCGAATGGAACGTCATGCCATTTGGATTATGCAACGCTCTGGCGACGTTCCAGCGGCTGATGGACTGTGTGTTGGCTGGCATGCAGTGGGAGACCTGCTTAGTCTACCTGGACGACATTATCGTGCTGGGCCAGGATGTGTCGGAGATGTTGCAGCGACTCGACCAGGTTTTCAGCAGACTGTGCCAAGCTAACTTGAAACTGAAGCCTGCCAAATGTTGCCTTTTTCGCCGCCAGGTAGCCTACCTAGGCCACATTGTTTCTGAGGAGGGCATGACCACTGACCCCATCAAAGTCCAAAAGGTGCAGGATTGGCCAACTCCTACATCACTGCAGGAGGTCCGGCAGTTCATCGGCCTGGCATCCTATTATCGCCGGTTCATAAAAGACTTTGCCACTGTGGCAGAGCCCCTGCACGCCCTGACCAAGAAATACGCCCATTTCCAGTGGACTGCAGAATGTCAGGCTGCATTTGACAGGCTCAAGCACCTGCTTACCACTGCACCCGCCCTAGGTTACCCACTAGACCTGGGTGACATGGTATTGGACACAGACGTGAGCAATGTTGGCATCGGTGCGGTGCTGTCACAAGTTCAGCAGGGCAGGGAACGTGTGCTGGCCTATGGAAGTCACAAGCTGTCCAAAACTGAGCAGAATTACTGCACCACACGGCGAGAGCTGCTAGCTGTGGTGGAGTTTACATCACATTTTCGACAGTATCTCCTGGGGCGCCCCTTCATCGTGCGCACTGACCATAGCAGTCTCCGGTGGCTGACCAAAATGAAGGAGCCCAAAGGGCAGCTGGCCAGATGGCTTGAGAGACTTGGCGAGTACGACTTTAAAATCAACCACCGCCCTGGCCAGCTGCACAATAATGCTGACAGCCTCTCCAGAAAGCCTTGTCGCCAGTCCTGCCCATGCAAGCTGCCAGGTCCTGGCCCCCACTCAAGCAATGTTAGCCATCAAGCAGTGCAGTGTGAGTTGGACTCTGTCGTCAACCAGGCGACGCAGAGTTCACTGGGGGTGGAGAGACACTTGACCCTGGGGACAGTGAGTCCAGTGGGGGTGAATGAAAACCAGCACACAGATGTTGACATTGTAAAGTCCCCAGAAAAAATTCATTTGACCAAGACCAGTGAGGCTGCGCTGTTCTGCGGCTGGACCTCAGAGGAGCTGAAACGGGGCCAGGAGGCTGACCCTGACATTTCACCTATCCAGGCATGGATAGGTGAAATGGAGTTTGGTCTCCTCATGCAGCCCAGCTACAAAGACTTATTGGAGCCAGTGGAGGAGGCTCTACATCAGGAATGGAATATTGGTCAGACGTTTCTACTGCCTGAATGACACCCAGTTCTATCTACAAGCTGTGTTGCCATGTGCCTTCCAGCCTGATGTCATGAGGCAGATGCATGAAGGACCAGTCGGAGGACATTTTGGTGTGGAGCGCACTGTGGCACGGCTTCAGACTCGATATTACTGGTACCGGATGAGAGCCGGATGTTGCCGTCTGGTGCCGCACCTGCACCAGCTGTGCATCCAAAGCCAGGCCCCTGATGATGCCACGGGCCCCCATGGGAACTGTCCGGGTGGGAGCGCCCATGGAGCGTGTTGCCTTGGATATTATGGGGCCCCTGAATGAGACAGAGCGCAAAAATCCCTATGTGCTTGTGATACAGAACTACTTCACGAAATGGGTGGAGGCATTCCCCCTACCAAACGACCAGGCGACAACAGTGGCTGAAGTGCTGGCCTCAGAGTGGGTGTGTCGTTATGGGGCACCACAGACCTTGCACAGTGACCAAGGGCGGAACTTTGAGTCGGAGGTGTTCAAGAAAATGTGCACGCTGTTTGGTATTGACAAAACACACACCACACCTTTCCGACCACAATCTGATGGCCAGGTGGAAAGATTCAATGCCACCTTGCAAAAAATTCTAGCCACAACAGCTGAGAGGTGCCATTGGGACTGGGACCTCATGCTTCCCTACGCTGTCATGGCATACAGAGCAACGAGACACAGTGCCACGGGTTTCACCCCCAACTTGATGATGTTCGGTCGGGAGGTGAGTGAACCAGTGGACCTGGTAACCGGTCTGCCTCCTGACTCCGAGACCGCTCCTTCCGCCCCTGAGTATGTCCAACGCCTTCGGGAGAGGTTGGAGCTGGCACATCAGATCACCAGAGAGGCGCTTGGAGAGTCTGTGAAACGTGTAAAGAGACAATATGACAAAAACTGTTTCCAAACACAGTATAAGGTGGGAGATGCCGTGTGGTACCTCATCAAAGGTACACGGAAAGTTAGGAACAAGATCAGGAAGTTCCTTCCATCATACGAGGGTCCGTTCTTCATCCTGGGTCAGCTGGATGATCTTGTATATCGCATCCAAAAAGGGCCAAAGACCAAAGTGAAAGTAGTCCATCACGACCGGTTGAAGCCCTATCGCAGCCGTGAGCCACTGGACAACACCTGGGCCATGGAGCAGGCTCAGGGCTGGACACCTCTGGAGGTGTCACCTCCAGCTTTGGATACAGATTCTGCAGATCCGGACCTTGGGCTCGCTGGTTTGTTTTCCAACATCAATGCAGACGAAACCTCCACCAGCACTCCACCAGATCCAGCAGAGGCCATCCCTGCAACTGCTGTCTCACCCCCAGCCACTTATCTTCACATGGACCCCTCTTCACCTGGGGACCTTCAGGGCAGTGGGGGTGGTGTAGCATCGCTAATACCCCAGGGACAACGCACTCAAAGGCCAGGCCGCCGGCGGAGAAACCCAGCCTGGTATGGTGAGTGGGTGGCTCACTAAGTTCAGAGTTCATGGACTGTTTGAGTTCAAAGGACACATTTCAGTATTAAAAAGAAAAAAAAAGTGTTTTGTAACTGCTGTTTTGTAAATGCTGTTGAAGCTAATGTTAATCAGTTTAATGTATGTATATACAGGAGGTTGGAGGGGTGGTTGTTTAACATTGCTTTGTCACTAACTTTCGTTTTCTGTTTAAGGTAGCCTACACTTGCAAGATAGAGAAGTTTAGTTATATGCTCCCGGTCGCCTGGTTAGGGCTTGGATCAGATGTGATGTGAAGCAATTGCTAAATATTGGTCATGTTTTTTTTAGGGTTTAATATGCTCTGTTTGATATGTGCACCCAATAACGAAGACTGCTACATGAACTCACATTTGCACTGAGAAATCACACTTTGGCTGTTGCTCACTTATCCATATGGACTGTGAATAAGCAGGTTGCATTATATCCTCTCAGATGGACTCTTACTAATGACAACTGTGTACCTGTAAACAAAACAAAAAAAGAAAAAGAAGAAGAAAATGTATGATATGTGTCAATGTACTGGAGTGGAATTATGTATAATTGCCATCCAGAGTGGGGGTAGTGTTGTAAAAGTGACGTAACTCAGCAGGGAATAGCTCGGTGCGCAAGGTGTGTGCGTAGTGGGGGGTGTGTCTTGAGAGTGTGCGTGTGTCTGAGAGAGGGAGAGCGTAAGTGAAGCTGGCGACCTGACAGAGAGAAACAGGAGTTAAGTTAGCAGTAGCTGATGTTTACAGAAGTTCAGCGCAGTGTACTTTAAGTGTGGTGTATTTGCAATAAATGCTACAACTCCTCAACCTCCAAGACGTCTTCCCCGTGCCTTTTTTGCCACCGGTTGAACCAAAAGTGTAGGGAGTTAACCCCGAAGACGAGCGGACACTTTGGCCCTGGAGCAGCCTACTAAGTCTCCCTTGTGCCTCCCAACCACGGTTCGGACGCTGAGACAGGAAAGGTTAACATAAAGATCCTGTTTTAATTTTAATTATTTACAGACCACCTAAGCCTAATACTGTTTTTATTGAAGAATTTACAGAGTTTTTATCACATTTTATGGTAAAGTATGAAAAAATCCTCATCTTAGGCGTTTTTAACATACATGTGTGTTGTCCCTCCCAGACCTCTGTGACTGATTTTATGGATACTTTGGAAACTTTTAACCTCACTTAAGCCATTCATGAACCCACACACTCAAAGGGACACATTCTGGATCTTGTTTTATTTACCGGTCTCAGCCCTAACAATTTTAAGATGGAGGATATCTGTGTGTCTGATCACAAAGCAGTTTTATTTAATGTGGTTTTATCCCAGATACCTTTTAATCACTGTACACCTGTCCGCCGCCGTGCTTTTAACCCCTCTTCTGTTTCTAAGTTTTCTGAGCTTTTTAATCCTGCTTCTTTAACTGCCTTTTATCCCAATTTTAACACAGAAGAGTTAATCTCACATTTTAGCACAGAGGAGCTGGTCTCCCTTTTTAATGAAACCTGCCAGATTGTCCTCGACTCTGTCGCCCCCTACAGGGACAAAAGGTCTAACAAAATTTTACAGCCCTGGCTAAATGAATCCACTCATGATTTGAAGAGAGACTGCAGAAGAAAAGAAAGAAAATGGAAGAAAACAGGTTTGCAAGTATTTTATCAAATTTGGAAAGATGCAATGATTAACTATCAAAGGGCAGTTAAGGAGGCAAGAGCCTCCTTCTATTCTAATCTTATTTTAACTAATCATTCTAACCCCAGAATTTTATTTAAGGTTTTAGATTCCCTTACTTCCCTCTTCCACAGTCATTTTACTGACTCCTCACAGGAGCTCTGTGAGAGGTTTTTAAAATTTTTTATTGATAAAGTTGAAAATATTAGGCAACAGATTACCCCCCCAGTTCATGCTGTACATGCCAGTAGGGAGACTCACATATATTTTAACAGTTTTGAACCTATCTCTCTATCCCTTTTAACTAAAATTATCTCTCACATGAAGCCAACTACATGCAGTCTTGATTTTATTCCATCCAGTTTTCTTAAAGATGTCATTGACACAGTTGGGCCCAGTATTTTATTGATTATTAACAGCTCTCTCACAAAAGGTACTTTTCCTGCTGCTTTTAAACATGCTGAGGTCCAACCTCTTTTAAAGAAACCTAACCTCGATCCTTCAATTCTTAATAATTTTAGGCCAATTTCTAAACTTCCGTTTTTATCCAAAGTTTTAGAAAAGGTGTTTTCAACACAGCTTTTAGCTTTTATGTGTCATAATAACATCTTTGAGAAATTTCAATCAGGTTTTAGAGTTTTACACAGCACAGAAACTGCCCTCCTCAAAGTAACCAATGATCTTCTTTTAGCAACCGATAGAGGGGAGAGTGCAATTTTAATTCTTTTAGACCTAAGTGCAGCCTTTGATACTGTAGATCATGCCATTTTAATTGACCGCCTTAAAACCTGGGTTGGCATCAGGGACACTGCACTTAGTTGGTTTTCTTCTTATCTTTTAGAAAGAACCTTTGCAGTCACCATAGGTAATCACTCATCTTCAACAGCTCACATTACCTGTAGTGTACCACAGGGTTCGATTTTAGGTCCAATTTTATTTTCTATTTATATGCTTCCTCTTGGTCAGATCATTCAGCGGCATAATGTCTCTTTCCACTGTTATGCGGACGACACACAGATATACCTCCCGCTGAGACCCGGTGACCCCAGAAGCCTAGCTGCTGTCGTAGACTGTATCAAAGATATCAACTGTTGGATGGCACAAAATTATCTTCAACTCAACAACTCAAAATCAGAAATTCTGCTGTTCAGTTCCTCAAAATCAATCAGCCTCATCAAAAACAACCTTGGTCCATTATCCTCAAATGTTCAGCCCACAGCCAAAAATCTTGGAGTTACATTTGATTCAGATCTCAGTTTTCAACCCCACATCAAGAAAGTTGTTCGGTCCTGTTTCTATCAATTACGAATGATTTCAAAAATTAAACCCATGCTTCCACGTCCTGACCTAGAAAAAGTTATCCATGCATTCATCTTCTCCAGGCTAGACTACTGTAACTCCCTCCTTTCCGGCATCAACCATAAATCACTCTCCCGCCTCCAACTAGTTCAGAATGCAACAGCTAGGCTTCTCACTGGTTTTAACAGATGACATCACATCACCCCTATTCTTGCTTCCCTTCATTGGCTCCCTGTCTGTTTTAGAATTGATTTTAAGATTTTACTGATCACTTTTAAGGCACATCTGGGTCTGGCCCCTAGCTATATAACAGAAATGTTGACCCCATATGAGCCTGTACGCAGCCTTAGATCCTCGGGCAGGGGTCTTTTGGTTGTTCCGGAGTCGAGGCTGAAGTCTAAGGGCGACCGAGCTTTTTCCATCAGGGCCCCTTGGCTTTGGAATGACCTGCCCGAGGATCTAAGGTTTGCAGATTCAGTGACTTCTTTTAAATCACTTCTTAAAACCCATTTTTATAGACTTGCTTTTATGTGATGTCGTTGTTCTCCTCTTTCTCTTGTACTGTTTATTTATTAGTGTTTTAGTTGTATTGTATTTACCTACTTTATTCCCTTTGCTGTTTCCTCCTGTACTGCTTGCTGCTACCTTATTGCTGCCATGTTGCATATGTCTGCCTCTGCTACTTTGTGTGTTGTTGTTGTATTACCTGCTGCTGTTATATTGTTGTTTGTACTGATTTTGCTCTGTTTGTCAAAGCACTTTGTAAACTTTGTTTTTAAAAGGTGCTATATAAATAAAGTTATTATTATTATTATTAAGATTTTCTGTTTTGCAAACCTTTACCTTCACAGTGCACAGCAGAGAAAATATTTGAAACTTTGAATGAATTTATGGTTTCAAATGAAATAGACTGGACAAAGTGTGTAGGACTCAGCACTGATGGAGCTCGGGCCATGGTGGGAAAACTCTCCGGAGTCGTGAAACAGGTAAAAGACGTGGCACCGCTGGTCCACTGTTGTATCCACAGAGAGGCACTGGCCACCAAAATGATGCCGGCAGATTTAAAGACAGTTTTGGATGATGCAGTGAGGACAGTAAATTTCATCAAAAGTCGCCCACTACAGTCACGTTTGTTTGCCATATTATGCGCGGAGATGGGGAGCGACCACCGACAGCTTCACCTGCACACTGAGGTGCGGTGGCTTTCACGCGGCAAAGTGCTCACTCGACTGCGTGATGAAGTCCGGACGTTTTTTGTGGACTCCCGGTTTGAACTGTCAGACCGATTCTGTGACTTTGAGTAGCTGTGTAAGTTAGCGTATTTGGCCGACATTTTCAGCTACTTAAATGGATTGAATCTATCACTCCAAGGAAAAGCAGTGACCATGTTTCATGTCCACGGCAAAATAGAGGCCACCATAAAGAAGCTTGTGCTGTGGGACAAAAGAGTGGCTCAGAACAACTACGAGTCCTTTGACAACCTGTGTGAGTTTCTCAACACAGAGAAGAGGGAGATCCCGACCACCGTGGCAGTTGTCATCAGAGCGCACCTGCAAATCCTGAGAACGCAGGGAAATTAATAAGAAGGTGAAACAGTACAAATCAGATTCCATACAGCATAGTCCAGCAGTTATAATTAGCAGCATTCCTCCATGGATATTTCCACAATCCAAAGTTAACCTGCAAATATTATCCTTGAGAAAGTAGTCGCAGACCAGCTGTGTGATTTTCTCCATGATAATAATTTATTTGAGGAATTTCAGTCAGGATTTAGAGTGCATCATAGCACTGAGACAGCACTAGTTAAAATTACAAATGACCTTCTGATTGCTTCGGACAAAGGACTTGTCTCTGTACTTGTTTTATTTGATCTTAGTGCGGCGTTTGACACAATTGACCATCAAATTCTACTGCAGAGACTGGATCACTTAATTGGCCTAAAAGGTTCTGCACTAAGCTGGTTTAAATCTTATTTATCTGATCGTTTTCAGTTTGTTCACGTTCATAATGAATCGTCCTTACGTACCAAAGTTTGTTTTGGAGTTCTGCAAGGTTCTGTGCTCGGACCAATCCTATTTACTCTGCTATGCTTCCTTTAGGTAACATCATTAGAAATCACTCTATAAATTTCCATTGTTATGGGGATGATACTCAGTTGTATTTATCGATGAAGCCAGAAGAAAGTAATCAATTAACTAAACTCCATAATTGCCTTAAGGACATAAAAAACTTGGATGAGCACCAATTTCCTGATGTTAATTTCAGACAAAACTGAAGTTATTGTTCTTGGCCCCAAACAACTCAGAGACTCTTTATCTGATGACATAGTTTCTCTTGATGGCATTGCTCTGGCCTCTAGCACTACCGTAAGAAACCTCGGAGTAATATTTGATCAAGATTTGTCTTTTAATTCTCATTTAAAACAAACCTCACGGACTGCATTTTTTCATCTACGTAATATTGCGAAAATTAGGCCTATCCTGACCCGAAAAGATGCAGAAAAATTGGTCCACGCTTTTGTTACCTCTAGGCTGGATTACTGTAACTCTCTGTTATCAGGTAGCTCTAGTAAGTCCTTAAAAACTCTCCAGCTAATTCAGAATGCAGCTGCACGTGTACTAACAGGAACTAAGAAACGAGATCATATTTCTCGTGTTTTAGCTTCTCTGCACTGGCTCCCTGTAAAATCCAGAATTGAATTTAAAATCCTACTGTTAACTTATAATGCTCTAAATGGTCAAGCTCCGTCATATCTTAGAGAGCTCATAGTGCCTTATTATCCCACCAGAACACTGCGCTCTGAGAACGCAGGGTTACTCGTGGTCCCTAAAGTCTCCAAAAGTAGATCAGGAGCCAGAGCCTTTAGCTATCAGGCTCCTCTCCTGTGGAATCATCTTCCTGTTACGGTCCGGGAGGCAGACACCATCTCCACATTTAAGACTAGACTTAAGACTTTCCTCTTTGATAAAGCTTATAGTTAGGGCTGGCTCAGGCTTGCCCTGTACCAGCCCCTAGTTAGGCTGACTTAGGCCTAGTCTGCCGGAGGACCCCCTATAATACACCGGGCACCTTCTCTCTCTCTCTCTCTCTCTCTCTCTCTCTCTCTCTCTCTCTCTCTCATTGTGTCATACGGATTACTGTTAATTTATTATGTTGGTCTGTTCTGTACGACATCTATTGCATGTCTGTCCATCCTGGAAGAGGGATCCCTCCTCAGTTGCTCTTCCTGAGGTTTCTACCATTTTTTTCCCCCGTTAAAGGGTTTTTTTTTAGGGAGTTTTTCCTTATCCGCTGCGAGGGTCATAAGGACAGAGGGATGTTGTATGCTGTAAAGCCCTGTGAGGCAAATTGTGATTTGTGATATTGGGCTGTATAAATAAAATTGAAAAATCGATTGATATTAGACAAGAAAACAGAGTGGATAAAGAATAATCTGAACATAGGGTATCTGGCTCAAAAACATCTGAAGAGCAGCTATTACAGCTACCTGCAGATTTTTACAGATGGATCTAAACACCCAAATAATGAGCATGTAGGAGTAGGCATTTACATCCCAGAGTTTGATAAAGGTATTGTCAAAAGAATTTCAAACAAGTTGTCAGTGTTCACGGCAGAAATGGTAGCAGTAATAATCAGTCTTCAGTGGGTAGAGCAGGTCAAACCATTTAAAGTAGTTATATATTCAGATTCTGCAGCTGCAATGCAGAATATTCAATCTGGAGAAACAGCTTGAGAAGATCTACTGTTAGAAGTGTACTTGATTTTATTGAACCTACAGCATCTAGGGATAGATGTCCACTTCTGTTGGATTCTGGCACATGCAGGCATTGAGGGAAATGAGATAGCAGACAAACTGGCTAAAAGTGCATTAAACAAAAATGAAAATGATATTTTAGATCTTTGTTTTGAGAGAGAAGAGGCAAAATCAATCATCCACCAGGGAATTAAGACAAAATGGCAGGAAATATGGAATAATGACACAAAGTGTAAGGAATATTACAAAATTCAAAAGTCTGTCAGAGTGAAAAGGTCCAGAGGGAAATGTAGGAAAGAAGATGTCACGTTCACTAGGATAAGACTAGGACACACAGGACTAAACAGTACACTGTTTATCATGAAAAAGAGAGAATCAGATAAATGTGAAACTCGTGGACCTCGAGAAACTGTTGAACATGTTCTGTTTGGATGTAGGAAATTAATTACAGAAAGGAAAAGGTTGAAGGATGGTGTGGTCAAAATGGGTAGGGAATGGAGCATCAAAGGGCTCCTAGAGCTAGGAGAGAAACAGGCTGAGGTTCAAAGGGCAGTTCTTAAGTACATATATGAAACGGGATTAATGTCCAGAATATGACTATTTATTATTGATTTTTTTTTTTTTAATCTATGAAATGAATCCAGTATAAAGTCATGATGTTACACACTCCGATACAGTAGGTGGCGGCATGCACCTTTAACGTTGGTTTGTAGCCCGCCATTATAACAGAAGAAGAGGACCCCCCCCCTCCCCCCCCCTCCCAACTCCCGAAAACGTGCACGTGTCTTCCCGGCAGCCCTGCACATGTGCCAAGGTCAGTGTGAAATGGAATGACAGCAGGATGCAACGGAGGAGTAACTTTTTAAGGTAGGCAAAAAAAATATTGGAATATCATGGTTTTGTGCAGTGTGCCAACATCCAGCTGTTTAATGACTGTGACATGAGTAAAAAATGTGCCGCTTCCGAGTTTCTGTTGAATTGGTGCAGCTGACTGGACATTTTAGCTCTGATGCTAATGACGCTAACGACGCTGATGTTAGCTAACTGACGTTAGCTAGTGGGAGCTTGTGGTGCTTGAAGTTCGTAGCATGGTTTAGCAGTTAGATTACCTGTCACTGCAGCATACAAGTTAAGGACAAAGAGTTTGTAGCTATTAAAGAGTGGTCCTGACAATGCAGGTAACGCAGCATAGCTGCGCTATGCAGGCTAATGGTAAGGTAAGCTAGCGGAGTGAATGACGGACACAGGTGCACTAATTAGTTTGGGGGGGAAAAAAGTGCACAGATTAGTTGAGGGGTGCGCTGCGCAGATCAGCGCTGGTCTTGGTGAGCTATTTTTTGTGAATGTGGTTACAGTTTATGACAAAAACTAATTATGCAGTCTTTCGAGGAGGGGATGAGATATTGAATTTTGAGTAGATTTTGCTGATTGCAGTGACAAGAATCATCCGCTATTTAATGTTATTCCTTGGAGGGTCTTGAACTGACCATTTCAATCAGTTATGGTTTAAACTTTGATATAAGCTAAGGTATTTAGTGTACTGTAATGAAAACACATTGTTCAAATTATTTAATTAAAAATTGTGTTCCAGGACTGTACATGATCAGATTTTAAAGGGGATCCATAAATAACGTTAATATATTCATCTTGTGTGTATTATACAAATAAGCAATGTGTCTGATAGAAAATGGTTAATACTTTAATGACCTACACATTGCATTTGCTTTTTAAGAGGTTTTTATTATGAGGGTTGATAGTGTTTAGGTACGGTATCAATACAAAATTATGTACAAGCATTTATGAAACTAATGAATGGTACATGTTAGTTAACTCAGAATCTGTTAAGTAATCTTGGTGACTGATAAGTCTTCTCTCCAACAGATGAGATGGCTGACATTGGCAGTACAATGGAGAGAGTGAAGAAGAATAAACAAGTCACTCCACAACAAGATGCAGAGCAACACATTAAGTTGAAAATTGATAAGGCTGGACTCGAAGAGCGTTTTATCAATCTGCACAAAGGTTAGTTTTTATATTTTTGATTCTTTTTTTGTATTAAGTCAGCACTGCATCTGATGCTTATCTCATTTATTTAAGGTAACTTTGTACAGGCTATGTGGACTGGGAGAGCTGGATTATGCAGTGTTTTTTAGCGCAGTGAAGTTAGTTTTAAGTTGGATATTCAACAGACATTCGCTCTGAGGGAAACTCCTCTGAACCACCCAGTCTGACTTTGAGCCAGCCACTCCAACATTTCAAGTGCACCCGTATTGCAGACTTTACAGTAAATGCAAGGAGACAGGCTACAGCGTGTACTGACTTCCTGTTTTCAAAATAAAAATGTGGGATATTTGAATCAGAGATACTGTGTTTAAAGACAAAAAAAAGAAACGTATCAATATGTTCTAACAGTGGCTTTGATTCATTATATCACATGACCTAATAGATATTCAGCTAAAATGCTAACGTTTTCATATAAAAATTATGAATGATTTGAAAATGTAGAAAAAACAGGTGTATCTCATGCAGCCAGTGCTATGATCCTACACTGATTTTGAGTCAATTGATCATATTTCCTGGAAGCTATTGAGCTAAAATGCTAATATTTATATATAAAAATTAATAAAAAATATTTTGAGATTTAAAATGTAAAAACAAGAGGTGTATCTCAAGCAGCCAGTGGAGTACTATGATCCTACACTGATTTTGAGTCAATTGATCATATTTCCTGGAAGCTATTGAGCTAAAATGCTAATATTTATATATAAAAATTAATAAAAAATATTTTGAGATTTAAAATGTAAAAACAAGAGGTGTATCTCAAGCAGCCAGTGGAGTACTATGATCCTACACTGATTTTGAGTCAATTGATCATATTTCCTGGAAGCTATTGAGCTAAAATGCTAATATTTATATATAAAAATTAATAAAAAATATTTTGAGATTTAAAATGTAAAAACAAGAGGCGTATCTCAAGCAGCCAGTGGAGTACTATGATCCTACACTGATTTTGAGTCAATTGATCATATTTCCTGGAAGGTATTGAGCTAAAATACTAATATTTATATATAAAAATTAATAAAAAATATTTTGAGATTTAAAATGTAAAAACAAGAGGCGTATCTCATGCAGCCAGTGGAGTACTAGGATCCCACACTGATGTTGAGTCAACTGATCATATTTATAGTCTTCATGTCTGCATTATGATACTCTGTGGTTTTGAAAACTTCCAAGGCACACCAGAACTTTTCTGATGGCCCACCATTTGGAAACCACTGCTCTAACACAATATTGTTGCACAGCTTTGCTGTAGCTTCCAGAACAATAGCTTCTGATTTAAAATGTGGCATGCTGCTGTAGTAGATGAAAAATATTGATATGGTGTTTTATTTTTCCTTATTTTAAAGGTCGGGGTGTTTTTGCTACTGAAGCTTTCAGAAAAGGAGATTTTGTGCTTGAATACTGTGGCAACCTTCTCAAACAGGACAGCCCCCTTCTTTTGAGGCACTATGATGACACAGAAGCAGTGTTTCTGTTTGATTTTCAGTGGAAAGGGAAAAGTTATTGGTAAGTAAGAGTGAATATGCCCTTCCTTGCATGTGTAATCTAGTAATGCATGACATGGATTTTATTTTTTTTTTTTTTTCCTAACAATACCGATCTGCCTCTCATGTCTGATACTGACAACTGATAATTTAAATTTCTTCCTAACCTGTAGTTTTTTCGCTAAGGTAAAGAAGGCTCACATGTAGTGATCAAAAATTGATTATTTAAAATTGTTTGAGTTTCTAGTCTGCATGGCATGGCTCTACCTAAGTGCAGCAGTTTGACTTCATGAACATGACAACAGCATGCTGCACTTCTTATTTTCTGTTTGACAAAATGCAAATGAATGTTAGAGGAGCACACTGCCATTGACTGTAATGGAGTGTGTAGAAGCTGTGCTTGTTAAGATGCTTTTGGCTTCATATAGTGCTGGGTGGTTTGACCAAAACCTTATATCACAGTTCTTTCCAAAATTTTCCCAGTTTTTCTGATGTGGGTGTACCAGCAGCCTGACTATGTGGAACTGGTATGACCAGGCATATGTGTAGTCTGTCATGCACGACAAACTCTTAAAACTGCACAGAGCATGGTTACTTCATGAGCACTAGAGTTGTGTGCCTTCACTGGCCTCATGTAAAAGGGATATTCACTCTAAAATAAAGTACATTTTGTCAGGCGAAAATTGAAATATAGTGTAAATCTTCATTTAATCAGCTCCAGTAACAGATATTGTGATGCATTCACTTCTACAATAATCCCACAAGGGTAACATTTGTTTTGATACCAAGATTATTCATATAGGCCTTGTAGTTGCAAAGATATTCTCTATTTTTAATGGGAATTTTTTACTCGAGAAAAGGCCTAAAAAAGGCTCTGGACCTAACATAAACATTCAAACTGGTCTTGAAAAAAAACACTGGTTGATGGTGAACCTGAGAAAATCGCCCAGCACTAGCTTCATATCATACGTCAGTGGCTTGCTCAGCTGTTGAATTAAACTTTCCCTTCTCTCCAATCTTTCTTTATCCAAATTTTACATGATTTTTTTAACTGTCTTACTATGCTGAACACTGTATACAAACCAAGTTAGCAACTTTCACTCTGAACTTTATTGTTCTTTTTTTTAAGTCTTGATACATCAGTTGAAGACAAGTCGCTTGGAAGGCTTGTGAACGATGACAACATAAAGCCTAACTGCAAGATGAAAACTATTGATATTGGTGAGATGCCACATCTGTGCTTGTTTGCTATAAAAGACATTACCCCTGGTGAGGAAGTAACTTACAACTACGGGAATGCAGACTGGCCTTGGCGCAAGCAGGTACACAAGCATATCATGGATCCCTTCAAATGATGAAAATATTACATGAAGTTAAATTGTGATAACATTTGTTATCAAATGCAACATGCTTTTCCATAATGTTTCCTAGAGTTGGGTGGTATCCAGCTTTTGATGCCTTTAAGCCTTGCATGAATTTAAGTTGATTGAACGTCTCTTAAGACTGAGCAGTTAAAATGTTCCCAGACGTGACATAAATGGAGCCACCTACATCCTCACACACTTTAGTTCAAATTTTAAGTCTTGTTGGTTTCTTAAATTGTATCCTGTTTCTGTTTCCAGCAGAAATTATCACCTGATGTCAGTGAGCAGATTGTGGATGAGAGTGACAGACCTCAGGTAGGAGCCAGATTATAACACACTAATTAATCTCTCAGAGATGAGACGGTATTGGTTATCTGTGTTGTATATAGTGGGTGAGTGAGTATGAATTACCTCCCAGCATTTCTCTTATGGCAGCCCAAGTAGTCTGTGTCTAAGTACTTCTCATGTCTGTATGTCTGCTGTTGGGGGGTGGACTCTGTCTGTCAGTTACCACACCACAAGTATGGCTGGACTGACAAACTGGTTTCATCTAACGGACGTCCCCAATTAGGTTTGGGTAGCAAGTGTGTGTGTTTTGAACGACCCCAAAAGTATGGCTAGACTGACAAACTAAACTAAGTTTAACTTGATTGAACGTCTCTTAAGACTGAGCAGTTAAAATGTTCCCAGACGTGACATAAATGGAGCCACCTACATCATCACACACTTTAGTTCAAATTTTAACTCTTGTTGGTTTCTTAAATTGTATCCTGTTTTTTGATTTGTCCCTTGACCTCTGTTGTCCTTGCACATTTAACAGTACTGTCAGAAAGGTAAATTGACATCTCCTTTTCTCTTTTCTTTACAGACATTTCACAGAAACTTAACAGAGATAACGGTAAACGTAAGTGGGATGACAGTGAGGTACGTGCTGTTGAAAGACACATGATGCACTTCATACACGCTTGCAAGGTACCGCAAAAGATCGACTGTCTTCAGTGTATCAATGCAGAGCCCTATGCACTGAGAGACCGCAACTGGACTGGTGTAAAAAATTACATCAGAAATCGAATCACTGCCTTGAAGAGAAAGGCTTGTGCTAAACAATAAGAATATTTTTTGTTGCTTTTCAGATCATTGTTAACTTCATATTTCTCTTTTGGAAGAAATAGACTCAGCTTGTTACTTAGATAATAGACAAAATCTTGAACTCTTCTGTTGTTAAAGTGTACCCTGGTAAAGTGTACTTGTTTGATGTATACTGTTAGTTGAAGTATACCTGTTATCTGAACCTATTTCTGTTTACAAAACAGTAGCACTTTGAGACTGGCCCTTCCTGTTGCTTAAATTGCCAATTATAGAGCCATTAGTATGTTTCTAGCCACATAAATTGTTGCTCTGAGCTTTGTAGGCAACTATTTTTACAGACTGTACTGTCCAGCTAGCCAAGTTCTTGACTCCTATGGAAAATCTGTAATTTTAGAGGACTTTCCATTTCCTCTGTTGGGCTCTTGTTCATGATGGCCTGCATTGTGTTAATAAAACACATTTTGACAGCACACCTTAGTTTGTCGGGTGATGTTTATTTTCATGCAAATTTGAATGTGGTGCCAATGTGGTATTGGCGTATTCTGTCTAAATCTTATTTAGAACAGTGTTACCTGTAGAATTTTATTGAAACCCAACTGTTGTGGCTAGGCACAGAGATGGTCCTGTCAACATAAAACTTGTTAGTATGGCAAGGATTGGCAAGGATTTTGGTTTATATTGAATATGTTAAATAAGAGTAAGTTAATGCATTTCTTTATATATGTCAAGAGCTACTCAGGAGAAGTGTTGAGACTGAATTTGAAGGTTGAATATTCTCACAACTAAACAAAGCAAAAATACATGTTAAAATTACTTTTATAGACTTTTGTCCCCAAAGGAATTTGAGGCACCTTAAAGTGACTTTTATGAGTTTGTGTATCTGTGTACAGTTTAAGCCCCCAAAATTGACATTAAAATTATTTGTCCTCAATCTCAAGGTAAAAATTCTAGTTGGACAAAAGTTGTTTGAAACTAAAATCCCAGGTGATTTTCATAATCTGGGTATTCCCAGTGATACATCCTAGCTGCTGGCATCTCTCTAAACCATTCAGAAAGTAGTGTTCTCAAAAGGGTGTTTTGGTGTGCGCCCCCAAAGAGGACATAAGTGAGTATGTGTGTGTGTGTGTGTGTGTGTGTGTCATACTTCTACTGTTATTATACACATATGATTATTGTCACATATGTATACTATCAGATATTAATTCAACATACTGTACCACAATAGCCAGAATTATAATTATAATATTATTGCTTTCATCAATGTTGTTGTAAGCTACTGTCATCATCATCTGTCCTGCATCTCTCTCTGTCTCCCCTTCTGTCTCATTGGGTCCTGAGGACAGAGGGATGTTGTATGCTGTAAAGCCCTGTGAGGCAAATTGTGATTTGTGATATTGATTGATTGAATGATTGATTGATTGATGTCCTCGTCAGTAGATTGGTTTTCAACAGCCATCAAACTTCTACTCCCAAGTCATGGGTTCATTGCCAAAAATGACCTTGCGTTATATTGACATAGCTTGTTTTATCAACATTTTGCCTCTCACAAATAACTCAAAATCTATAAGTGAGCTGGAAGCCGAAAAAGCGTGAAGCCGAGGTCCCGACAACGCTGCTCACAGCTTTAATTCGGGACCGAGCCCGAAGACAGAGGACTGCTCACAGAGCAGTCCTCGCCAAAGGTGAGGACCCTATTGTTTTTGTTGCGTTTATTAGGGACCGAGCCTAGAGGCAGAGTCCTCGCTGATTTAGCCGGTTATTCTTTCTTTCTCCCACTGCCTCTTTGAACTGGAATTTGACCCCCTAAACATGCTCAAAAACTCACCAAAATTGGCACGCACATCAGAATCGGTGAAAAATTTTAGAAAATAATGACATTAACCCCTAAAGTGCCAAAATGGGCTCTCTAGCGCCACCTAGGCACACAAAAATGGCCGTTACGGCCTGTAGGAACGTTGTAGAAACATGAAACCAAAACTGCCGTGTTTGTCTCATGAAGACCTAAAAATCACGCGCTGACACTCCTGACCTAAATCCAACAGGAAGTGAGCTATTTGCCCTTTCAAAGTAAGATTTTGCCTTAAAACTGCCTTTCCTAAAAAATCTTCTTCTCATACACCGTTTATCCTATCGGCTTCAAACGTGCACAGATGACAGATCAACTCCTTCTAATCAGATCTTATTTATAACTTTTTCATTACTCGATTAGTTTGGATTTTATGGCCTCCTAAAGGTGAGATGTCAGAAAAACGTCCTGACGATCTTTGAAAGCTGTCCCATAGGAAATGAATGGCAGCAGGGGGGATTCCATCTCTCAAATGTTGCCACAGGTCTCATCTATTCACTCATGTTTTCATCTTTTTCATATCTTTTACCATTTTTAATCTGTGCCTCTCAAAGTACCATGAGCAAAAGTGGAGAAATTGTCAGTTTATAATGGGTGTGTATTGCACGGAATGCTGTGAGCTAGAGTGGAGAGGGCTCTATAAATCGTCTAAAACTTTTGTCTTTAACTCACTGCCATGGCCACAATTTTCACTGTACAGACACAATTTATACCACAAAACGTAGGAAAATTTGTCCTGCTCACAGATATGTTGACATGGAATCTCTCACACGTACACATTTTTGTTGAGTGGCTCCAAAGCGAAGGAAATGCCAATTTTTTTCTCATTCACTCCCATGTAAACTCAGAGGAGAAATTTCTGGAAACAGCTGGGGTGCAACACATTTTAAACTCGCTCCTCTGACCACATTTTTGACACTAGAAATATAAAACACGACACGTGCGTTCACGAGAAGTGGCTGTCTCTCACAATCACTTTATTTTCTTGATTGGACCAACGGTTTGGGTATGGGAAGAACTTGTTTGAGGAGTTCAAACCCATTATAAACAGCCTTTGTTGCTCTCATGAGCTCTCTGTGTGCCCCTCACGTGCAGGCAAGTCATTAATCGCCATGACAACGGCTGCACACACAGACATGCACACACAGCTCTGTCTGTGTGTCTCACAATCTTTAAAGGACAGATTACAGCAGCAGAATCTTCATTTGAAACAGCAAATACACATTATTAACCCCTACAGTGCCAAAATGGGCTCTCTAGCGCCACATAGGTGCACTAAACTGGCCACTGCAGCCCGTAGGAATGTCGTATCAAGATCAAACCAAAACTGGCACATTATTTTCATGATTGGACCAACGGTTTGGGAATGGGAAGAACTTGTTCGAGGAGTTCAAACCCATATTAAACAGCCTTTGCTGATCTGCTCTCTCATGAGCTCTCTGTGTGCCCCTCATGTGCAGGCAAGTCATTAATTGCCATGACAACGGCTGCACACACAGACATGCACACACGGCTCTGTGTGTGTGTGTGTCTCACAATCTTTAAAGGACAGATTACAGCAGCAGAATCTTCATTTGAAAGGAGGAGTTAAATCTCCACTGAAACAGGTCTCTCTGTGTTCTGTCTGTCTCTCTCTGCTCTTCTGGCAGGTGCACTTACTTAATTACCATGGCAACCGCTGTCACACACAAACTCACAGAAACATGATGTGTGTGCGTGTCTACATCTTACATGCAGACATAACAGGGGCAGAATCTCCATTTTAACCCTTTAGGTGCCAGAGTTAATTGAGGAAAATATTCCATTTTCATTTCAGGATTTCAAAAGACTGTGGTTTGAAAGTGGTGAGAGATAAAGGCATACTGTAAATGACAAAAATATTCATCATGACCCAAAGTTTGTCATGTAAGTAAATTAAGTCATCTAATTTGCATATTGTGGTGTCATTAGGCGGCGGCCATAACGATTTGGGAATGGGAAGAACTTGTTCAAGGAGTTAAATCTCCACTAAAAGAGGTCTCCTCTGTGTTCTGTCTGTCTCTCTCTGCTCTTCTGCTGGGTGCACTTACTTAATTACCATGGCAACCGCTGTCACACACAAACTCACAGAAACATGATGTGTGTGCGTGTCTACATCTTACAGGCAGACATGACAGGGGCAGCATCTCCATTTTAACCCTTCAGGTGCCAGAGTTTATTGAGAAAAATATTCCATTTTCATTTCAACATTTCAAAAGGCTGTGGCTTGAAAGTGGTGAGAGATAAAGGCATACTGTAAATGAGGAAACTATTCATCATGACCCAAAGTTTGTCATGTGAGTAAATTAACTCATCTAATTTGCATATTGTGGCGTCAATAACCAGCAGCCATATTGGGTTTCATTAATCTCAGTAAAACTACATTTTGAACACATTTACACAGTAGATTTATTTTGTTTTGTGTTGTTTTTGTCATCTCACCCTCAAAATAAAGGAACAGGAATCTGATGGGAGTAAATTAACTAATCTAATTTGCATATTGTGGCGTCATTAGCCAACGGCCATCTTGGATTCAATACATCTCAGTAAAACAACATTTTGAACATATTTACACAGTAGATTTCTTTTGTTTTGTGCTGTTTTTC
Organism: Epinephelus fuscoguttatus; assembly: GCF_011397635.1. NCBI lineage: Eukaryota > Metazoa > Chordata > Actinopteri > Perciformes > Serranidae > Epinephelus > Epinephelus fuscoguttatus. Next base: position 2,864,745 of record NC_064772.1, on the reverse strand, counting down.
TCATCTCATCCTCAAAATATAGGAGAGGAATCTGATGGGAGTAAATTCACTCATCTAATTTGCATATTGTGACATCACTTCTACATACCTACAGCTACAGAAAGCATTCAAACATCAAAACGTTAAGCTCTGTAAGGATTTTTTGATGTTTGTGGCAATGTGTTTGACATTTCTAAATAATTGACGATCGAAACTGGCACGAGTGTGAGGTCCCGCCCAACGCTGCTTGCAGCTTTAATTATTCTTTATTCTTTCTTCCGCCGTCTCTTTAAACTGGAATTTGACCCCCTGAACATGCTCCAAAACTCACCAAAATTGGCAAGCATGTCAGGACTGGCGAAAAATTTTAGGAAATGAAAAAATTAATCCGAAAAGTGCCAAAATGGCCTCTCTAGCACCACCTAGCTGTTTAGGCACACTAAAATGGCCGCTGCGGCTTGTAGGAATGACGTAGAAAGATCAAACCAAAACTGCGTGTTTGTCTCATCGAGACCTGCAAATCACGTGAAGTGAGCTATTTCCCTTTCAAAATAAGATTTCGCCTCAAAAATACTCTTTTTAAAAATTCCTTAAAAAATCAACTCCTCAAACACAGTTTATCGTATCGGCTTCAAACTCGCACACATGACAGATCATCTCGTCCTAATCAGAGAGAGAGAGAGAGCAACCTGCAGCTCATAATTTGCATTTTTTTAGCTACACAATTATACACACACACACACACACACACACACACACACACAAACTCACTCTCACACACACAATCTTTTTTTAGTAGCGATACAGCCACAGCCTCCAGACATCCATATCAACACTAATATAACATTTATTTTATTTTCTTTGCAACAATGGCTTGCAAACCTCAATATGATTATAATATGATTGTTGTCACATATGTATACTATCAGATATTAATATATACTTATCATATTGTACCACAGTAGCCAGAATTATAATTATAATATTATTACTTTCATTAATGTTGTTGTAAGCTACTGTCATTACCTGCATCTCTCTCTCCCTCTCTCTCTCTCTCTCTCTTTCTCTTTCTCTCTCTCCCTTTCTGTCTCATTGTGTCATACAGATTACCGTTAATGTATTATGTTGATCTGTTCTGTGCGTCATCTATTGCACGTCTGTCATCCTGGAAGAGGGATCCCTTCTCAGTTGCTCTTCCTGGGGTTTCAACCATTTTTTCCCCTGTTAAAGGGAGTTTTTCCTTATCTGCTGCGAGGGTCCTAAGGACACAGGGATGTTGTATGCTGTAAAGCCCTGTGAGGCAAATTGTGATTTGTGATATTAGGCTTTATACATAAAAATGATTGATTGATTGATTGACTGATTGATTGATGTCGTCAGTAATTTGGTTTTCAGAAGCCAACTGCCGTTCCAGTGCACGTTTACGGGTAGAAAGTTGTAAAAACACGAGTTACGAGACCAGAAGATTCTATACTTTTGTCTATGTGACACACCACATAATTGATTCTTATTGAAGTCACATGAATGAAATTGTAGTGCAGCTGCTGAACAGTGCACACCCTAGTGTCTCACCTGTACAGAGCAGTTTACATGATATCTGATGCATTTGTGTGTAAACAAAAGCAGTGTTGGGCAGTAACATATTACACATTATTCTAAACTTTACCCAGCAACGAGTAAAGGGATAACATTTTCCAAAGCAGTATTTACATTACAATTACTAAGTCAGGTAACTGAGCTACTTTGAGCTACTTTGTTACCAGAAAGTAATTTGTTTTTGTCCTAATAAGGCTTAGCAATAATGATGCCAACGTGTTGCACTGAGATTGACAGAAATCGGTGGTGTCATGCAACATTATTTGTCTTGGTACAACCATTTGTCTTTGCTGCGCATAATACTGTATGTGTAATTGTTCATTCATGTTGATCTGATAAAACTGACTCTGTTACAAGAGAAGTTGGCTAAACAAATGCACTTTTTTCATATGGCGCTTACATTATATTGTAAAGTAACGAGTTAAGTAATCACTTTTGATAACAAATAAATAATTGTTTTACTCTTTTGAGGAGTAATAATCAATAAGTAACTGCCGGGAATTACTTTTTCTGAATAACTTGCCCAATACCGGACAGAAGACACTTTGTGAATGTGATTTTCGAATCTGTTTATTAATTACCCCCCAAATGAGGCCATTCAAAGCCCTTGTAAGTCCCCCCTTCCTCTGGGAACTGTCTCCTGATGGCAGAGACGATGCAGGAGGGAATGGGCTTCCTTATGTGTCTGCCCAGAACTCCATAGGCCCAGCGGACAACCTGCCTATAGGCTGTGTAGCGGTATTGCCTGGGGAATGGGATAGGGACACATTCCAAAATCTGACAATTAAAAAAATAAATAAATACGGTAACGGTGTACATTGTTTCTGCCCTACACTTATTCATGTCTGGTGGCGTCCAGAGGACCATGCTCCTGCCTAAAATTGAGGTAGGCTATTTGGAGCACAAACGGGTTCAGGCAGCATGCCTCAAAGCCTGGGTGTTGCGTCAGGCATGTAGTGTCCTCGGGTCTGGGGGTCAGATTCTCCACCAGGGCCCAGAAGGAAAGAACCTCCCTGCAGCACATGCTGTCCACAGTAGAGGGCATAGCCTGGCATTTCCCACACAAGCACCTATCAAATAAAACGTGTATCACTAAACTAAACGCCCTAATGTCTCACCTGTACAGAGCAACATTGCATATTTTCTAATGTAGTTTACATGATATCTGATGAGTTTGTGTTTAGGCAAAAGCAGTGTTGGGCAGTAACATATTACACATTACTCTAATGTCACATCGTAAAAGGTTATTGCCATGCATCAGACTATAACAAAACTCCTGCCGAATCCGACTCCATTTCACATGCCGTTCGGTCTGTGACAAAACGAGTGGAGCAGGCTAGTTCTTCCTCATAGTACACTGCCTCGGCTTGAGTCTGCACTATTACCACATTATACCGGGTTGTCTCAGTCTTCTCTTATCAGTTTTGCATAATGGCAATGCAAAGTCACATTTGGTCTCTAAAGTCAGTGGCAAGCTGCACTTGCATTGCTCAGGCGCCAGTGATCAGGCACATGAAACGGTAGGCTCATACACTGCTATTGACTATATGGATTATTCTCCTAATTATATTATTTCCTTCCATTGTTAATATAAATGGTCAATGTTGGTGGCCCCTATTGATTTGATTTTTAAAATGTGAACACAACGTTAGATCTTGCTAGCTAGTACTAGCTAGCCTGGCCACTCACCAGGACACCTGCCTAGCTCTCCATTCATTCGCCTCACACCACAACTCTATATCTCTCCTCTGACCGTCATTTCTCCTAACCCTAGGCTGCCCTGGCTCCCTTTGTTGTCTGGCTGGCTCAAAGTTGTAAGGTTGTGGCCCATCATATGTCCTGGCATAAACATTTACAACCTCTTCACTGTCAAAGCTAGCCATTGTTTCATTGTTTTACTGTATGTCTACTGTACTTGGAATTCAGGACTCCCCCATGCTACGTCACTTCCGGTTAAGCGATTTTATAAATACGGAAGTAACAAATACGAGTCCCAAAGTTACAGTTGTGTATATTTTTTTAATGACAATCGAGTTCCTACACCATTTTCCTATACATTGACTCAAAGTGACCTCCAACCTGAAATATTCACTTTAAGTCTAGTCTTAAATGTGGAGACGGTGTCTGCCTCCCGGACCGCAACAGGAAGATGATTCCACAGGAGAGGAGCCTGATAGCTGAAGGCTCTGGCTCCTGATCTACTTTTGGAGACTTTAGGGACCACGAGTAACCCTTCATTCTCAGAGCGCAGTGTTCTGGTGGGATAATATGGCACCATGAGCTTCTGGGTTTTACCAGGAGCCAGTGCAGAGAAGCTAAAACAGGAGAAATATGGTCTCGTTTCTTAGTTCCTGTCAGTACACGTGCCACTGCATTCTGAATTAGCTGGAGAGTTTTTAAAGACTTACTAGAGCTACCTGGAGTTACAGTAATCCAGCCTAGAGGTAACAAAAGCGTGGACCAATTTTTCTGCATCTTTTTGGGTCAGGATAGACCTAATTTTCGCAATATTATGCAGATGAAAAAATGCAGTCCATGAGGTTTGTTTTAAATGAGAATTAAAAGACAAATCTGGATCAAATATTACTCCAAGGTTTCTTACAGTAGTGCTAGAGGCCAGAGCAATGCCATCAAGAGAAACTATGTCATCAGATAAAGAGTCTCTGAGGTGTTTGGGGCCAAGAACAATAACTTCAGTTTTGTCTGAATTTAACATTAGGAAATTGGTGCTCATCCAGGTTTTTACGTCTTTAAGGCAGTTGTGAAGTTTAGTTAATTGATTACTTTCTTCTGGCTTCATCGATAAATACAACTGTGTATCATCCGCATAACAATGGAAATTTACAGAGTGATTTCTAATGATGTAACCTAAAGGAAGCATATATAGAGTAAATAGGATTGGTCCGAACCTTGCAGAACTCCAAAACAAACTTTAGTATGATTCATCGTGAACATGAACAAACTGAAAACAATCAGATAAATAAGATTTAAACCAGCTTAGTGCAGAACCTTTTAGGCCAATTAAGTGTTCCAGTCTCTGTAGCAGAATTTGATGGTCAATAGTGTCAAACGCCGCACTAAGATCTAATAAAACAAGTACAAAGACGAGTCCTTTGTCTGAAGCAATCAGAAGGTCATTTGTAATTTTAACTAGTGCTGTCTCAGTGCTATGATGCACTCTAAATCCTGACTGAAATTCCTCAAATAAATTATTATCATGGAGAAAATCACACAGCTGGTCTGCGACTACTTTCTCAAGGATGAAAGGGAAGATTAGATAACAACAACTAAAAGCTATTTATAGAAAAGTTATGGCTCACTAGCATAAGCACTAATAATGCTTCTAGATTGAATGTTTATGATAAAGTGGATCTGTAAGTAACGTAATATGAGGCAAAATTAAATGTGTGAGCTATCTTTATACAAATAATGTCTCTCTAATTTAATTTCTACAATCTGGTTTCAATTCACCACCTTTCCATTTGTGTCACCAATTTCCCCTGTCTACAAAATGTTTGTATACATGGCTAGAGTCTCCAGTCAGTTATCTTTTTTAAATTTATTTATTTATTTTTTTAGATCACAACTTTTGCGTGGGAAGTGGCATACGCCTCTTTCAGGCCTCATTTTGTGCGTACACAATGTTTAAAAATGTGACCCCAGGACTTCTCCACGTGCTTGTAATCTTGTGAGCTCTTCGCTTTTAAGGTATGTCATCACCATGTGTTATTTCCTAAACCTAACCACAGTGACTTTATATTTGGTATGTAACGTCATCCATGGGACACTAATTTGAAGGATATCATACAAACCGTTGCATTTATGCATTTTCACAGGATATTTTATGAAGCACGCTGAGAATAATTTTTTTGTAGGAAAACATCCAAACAGTGCATAGAACAGCCTGCCCTCTGATATCACAACAGTCTCACGGAAATACGTGAAGCTGACAAGACCTCTAAATGCAAAACGTAGGGGTGGGCAAGAAATGTGTTAAAATTATGTGCTGGCATCCATAAAAAACACCAATGCAAAGTCTATAACAAATGGTCACAGTTTTGTTGTGAAACAGTCACAGTTTGGTAAGGTTTAGGGATAAAGACAGGAAGGTTAAGAGACCAAAAGATACTTAGTTAAAGATTGAGGTTTTAGTTACAATAACTACATATGGGACATAAGATGTCCCTCTTCCCAGCAATGCTTTCCAGCTCCTCCTGGGGGACCCCAAGGTGTTCCCAGGCCAGATGAGAAATATAATCCCTCCACTGTGTTCTGGGTCTTCCCCAGGGCACTCTACCTGTGGGACATGCCCAGAACACCTCTAACGCGAGACGCCCAGGGGGCATCCTGATCAGATGCCCAAACCACCCCAATTGACCCCTTTCAGCATGAAGGAGCAGCGGCTCTACTGTGAGCTCCCTCCAGATGTTTGCGCTCCTCATCCTATCTCCACACATGCATGCAGATACATGAGTTCACCTGCTCATGCGCAAAGTATTTACTGTATATTTTATTTCATACAGAAAATATTTATCCTGGGACAATTTTTATTTTTCTCTGCTGAGAAAAAACAAACAAACAAACAAACAAACAAAACAAACATACAAAAAAACAAAAATGTGCCAGCATGGATTCATTCTCAAGTCGTTGAAATGCAACACTTGGACAGCGACTTGCAGCATCAGGTATCAACGAAAAAAGGCATTGTTTAACCTCAGCATGATACGTGGCCGGTTGCAGTTATAATTTAACAGCGCCAGACGGCATCAGGAGGAAACGTGACAGGACAAGGAGGAAAGTTAAGGCAGTGAAAGTCTGAGTGGGGTGGGCGGGGTGGTCGATGCATCCAAGAAACACCGACTTTCACCTGAGAGAGCAGGAGAGATTCTTAAGCCCAACCCTGTTCTTTTTTCCTAAACCTAACCACTTCCTTTTGTTGCCTAAACGTAACCAGGTGTTTTTGTTGCCTAAACCCAACCATGTGTTTTTTTGTTGAAGGAAAAAAAGTCAATTTGTTGTTGTACCAACGTAGTACATTTATTTTTAAAGAGATTCTATGTGAACCTTAAATTTCCTGTGAAAATGGAGGTGTATCTTGAAAGAAGAGAACTTGACACGATGTCCCAGCACATCAACAACCAACGCACCCAGGTTACCTTGCATGTTGTATGTGGATGTGGAAAGTCCATGACCAAAATGTCAATATGTGACGAGGTCAGAGTGAAGATGTGTTGGCATAGGCAGGCAATGGTTAGTGTTACTTTGTTTAAGGGGACCTATTACTTGTTCCTTGCTGTTCCTTGCTTTCTGTCATAAATTGTCTACAATGTTACAATAAAGGCTGTTCATAGTAAATGTGCCCAAAACTTCAAATAATGAGGTAAAGGCATGTAAAAGTAATCCCTGTGAGCAAAAACCTCCGGCTTCAGTTATCCTAAATTTTTTCCCCACTTTGGCTAAAAGGTGTCATTGGATCGAGATGGACATCCAATGTATGGCCATGGAAGATAGCTCTTTGTCATGATTCTGTTGAAATAGATCAGAGACCTGACCTCATGTTACCTCACCTTGCATGTCATGCAAACATGGCATTTAACCATAATTACACTGGTATTTCCCTATATGGCAGTGGGAAATCATTGTTTGCATAATCCTGTATACCCATCAATCTAAACTAAAAACCATAATAGCTACAGCATTCATTCATTTTGCAGCAGAAAGCTAAGGATTCTGACTTACTCATCATCACATTAGTACCTTGTTACCTCACCTTGTAAAGGCTGTGCAAAGGTAGCACCTCACCATGATCACGTTATGATTTACCCCAAAATTTCCACATAATGGCCACAAAAGATCATTGTTTGCATAATCTTGTATATTCATTTTCTGTAACCACTTGTCCTGTTAGGAGCTGCTGGGGGAGCTGGAGCCTATCCCAGCTGACAATAGGTAAGAGGTGGGGTGCATTCTGGACAGGTCGCCAGACTATCACAGGGCTGACACAATGACAGACAACCATTCACGCTCACATTCACACCCATAGCCAGATTTAGAGTCACCAATTAAATTGCATGTCTTTGTATTGTGGGGGGAAGCTAGAGTACCCGAAGAAAACCCACGCTGACACAAGGAGAACATGCAAATTTCACAGAAAAGGGCTCCCTCACCCCAGGTTCAAACCAGGAACGCTCTTGTTGTGAGGGGACAATGCTAACCATTTCATCACTGTGACGCCTCAATAATCCTGTAAAATAAAAACCACAATAGCAAGAACACTCATTCTTTTTGCAGTGGAAAGCAAAGGCTTCTGTCTGGTGTCAACACATTGTAAGCTCATAATAATGTTACATCATACTACATTTGGTTCAAAAACATGTGGTGGCACCAGAGGAATGAATGATGAATCCTTTGTACTCTGCTCATAAAAATGAGCACATCTCAAAAACAGAATAATGTACATAGTTCAAAAACACAAACGTGGGCACTGGCGGACCATTTCTATTGCAGAGTTCGAAGGGTTAAACAGACTAGACGTGGGTTGCATCCCATGACAATATGAAGATGCACATAGCTTCAAAGGTTGGTTTGTTGAAAAAAAAACAACAACATAAGAGCAACTCTAAACACAACACTCAGTGCACAGCAAAACATACTGGGGGCAACGCAGCAGTGCAAATACACCATCATAAATTCCTGCTGCAGAGACTTATTTTTACAATCCACTACGTACAACTGTCTACAAACCATGCTTCTTATGTGGAGCAATTCACACCACAACACATTTAAAAGCTTCTCTGTTTTTGACACTCCAGTACTCCACTCACTCAAAGGTCAGCACTATCAAGATGGTTTGGTGATTGTCAACAGTGCAAATGTTCCCAGTTGAAGTTAACACAAAAGATTTATGCAGATTGAACTGATGAAACTGCTGGTATACCTCAGCCCAACACCTAAAGGTTAAAAAAAAAGTGTACCTTATTTCAACTGAACAAAACTTTGTTGTGCTTTGGAAAGTTTGGAACAGAGTTCACATCTATCACAGATGAAATGTCTGCTTTCTGACCCTACTTCCTAAGCAAAGCACCCTGCCATAACATTAATTTTCATCTCTGTTTGTTTATAGCAGATCAAAGAGTGATTGATTCTCATTATCAATAGGAATTAGTAATGAAAATTTATACCACAGCGGTGCAAGGGAGCACTTTCAGCAACCATTTACAGGAGAGACTGAGCAGAATTCACAAAGTTTGACTAATCAATATGGAAATGTGCTTTTGCATTAACAGAATATTTTCTTCAGGATGATATTCCATCTTGGAAATGAGGCAGCAGATTAAGTCTGACATCTTAAACTTTTTTAAATGTTTTCAGCCAAGAACTACAGTGAGAAATTCAATTCTATGTCCTCACTGATATCAGCTCATTAGAAGAAATCATAGTGCTTCTATCAAGCACTCAGGAGTTGCCAGATGAGAATTGTTTTCATCCTCATTTCTTCATCGCTCAAGTAAAATTCCGACCTACAGACACCCACTGCAAGAACTTGATTGCAGGCTTTGACTCCTACCATGATAATATATTGATAAATGCTCACAAAGCTTCACTTTGACCACAAATGGGTCAAATTTGCAGCAACTGCAAAAATTGAGGACATTTTAGCTTTTTAGGTCACGTCATCTTCAGTCTTACGAATCAATCACTACACTCATGGTGCTGAGCATGTTCACTGTGTGTGAACTGTGGGTTTTGCAGTGAGTGAAGCAGCTCTTGTATGGTCAGGATGGGGGCCTCATGCTGGCAGAGACATGTGCTTAGAGTTCTTTGCCAAATCCTGCAGCTCCACAGTCACAAGAGGGAGATGTCAAGTGCTGCCATCTCGAACAGAGGACAAGCTTACATACCTCCTCTACTAGTATTCATACTTTTGTGTCAGATATCTGCTAAAGTTATATCATCCAATGTAACATCATGCTCTAGGCTGATCTACTGAAATTACGATTAATAATAGTGAATAGCTCTGCACAGCAGTGGCTACAATCATCAAACATTAAAACACAGTAAAGCCCAAAAGGCTTATTTCCATCATGGTCCTCCAAGACACAACACAGGACACAACAAAAACAAAACCATAACTCCAGCTGAGTAAAGACCTACATGCATACATACATACGTACATACATACATACATACATACATACAAACAATGTGGAATGGTACTTGTTTAGGTCTCTGTTTAGAGATATGTTCAGAGACAACTGTCTACATGTTTCTGAAATGTGCTATTATGTAATAAATTTTGGAACAAAGCTACAGTACAGGCCAAAAGTTTGGACACACCTTCTCATTCAATGCATTTTCTTTATTTTCATGACTATTTACATTGTAGATTCTCACTGAAGGCATCAAAACTATGAATGAACACATGTGGAGTTATGTACTTAACAAAAAAAGGTGAAATAACTGAAAACATGTTTTATATTCTAGTTTCTTCAAAATAGCCACCCTTTGCTCTGATTACTGCTTTGCACACTCTTGGTATTCTCTCGATGAGCTTCAAGAGGTAGTCACCTGAAATGGTTTTCCAACAGTCTTGAAGGAGTTCCCAGAGGTGTTTAGCACTTGTTGGCCCCTTTGCCTTCACTCTGCGGTCCAGCTCACCCCAAACCATCTCGATTGGGTTCAGGTCCGGTGACTGTGGAGGCCAGGTCATCTGCCGCAGCACTCCATCACTCTCCTTCTTGGTCAAATAGCCCTTACACAGCCTGGAAGTGTGTTTGGGGTCATTGTCCTGTTGAAAAATAAATGATCGTCCAACTAAATGCAAACCGGATGGGATGGCATGTCGCTGCAGGATGCTATGGTAGCCATGCTGGTTCAGTGTGCCTTCAATTTTGAATAAATCCCCAACAGTGTCACCAGCAAAACACCCCCACACCATCACACCTCCTCCTCCATGCTTCACAGTGGGAACCAAGCATGTGGAATCCATCCGTTCACCTTTTCTGCGTCTCACAAAGACACGGCGGTTGGAACCAAAGATCTCAAATTTGGACTCATCAGGCCAAAGCACAGATTTCCACTGGTCTAATGTCCATTCCTTGTGTTTCTTGGCCCAAACAAATCTCTTCTGCTTGTTGCCTCTCCTTAGCAGTGGTTTCCTAGCAGCTATTTGACCATGAAGGCCTGATTCGCGCAGTCTCCTCTTAACAGTTGTTCTAGAGATGGCTCTGCTGCTAGAACTCTGTGTGGCATTCATCTGGTCTCTGATCTGAGCTGCTGTTAACTTGCGATTTCTGAGGCTGGTGACTCGGATGAACTTATCCTCAGAAGCAGAGGTGACTCTTGGTCTTCCTTTCCTGGGTCGGTCCTCATGTGTGCCAGTTTCGTTTGTAGCGCTTGATGGTTTTTGCGACTCCACTTGGGGACACATTTAAAGTTTTTGCAATTTTCCGGACTGACTGACCTTCATTTCTTAAAGTAATGATGGCCACTCGTTTTTCTTTAGTTAGCTGATTGGTTCTTGCCATAATATGAATTTTAACAGATGTCCAATAGGGCTGTCGGCTGTGTATTAACCTGACTTCTGCACAGCACAACTGATGGTCCCAACCCCATTGATAAAGCAAGAAATTCCACTAATTAACCCTGATAAGGCACACCTGTGAAGTGGAAGCCATTTCAGGTGACTACCTCTTGAAGCTCATCGAGAGAATGCCAAGAGTGTGCAAAGCAGTAATCAGAGCAAAGGGTGGCTATTTTGAAGAAACTAGAATATAAAACATGTTTTCAGTTATTTCACCTTTTTTTGTTAAGTACATAACTCCACATGTGTTCATTCATAGTTTTGATGCCTTCAGTGAGAATCTACAATGTAAATAGTCATGAAAATAAAGAAAACGCATTGAATGAGAAGGTGTGTCCAAACTTTTGGCCTGTACTGTATATATATATATATATATATATATATGTACTAGTCCATACCCATTGAGTGCACAGTTGCCCACATACAGTTTTACATGGTGTGTGTTTGGGATACAGGTCATAGGAAATTGCATATTAAATAGTCAACTGAACCCATTAAGAAGAGCAATGTATTCAGACAGAGTTTCTGTGAATTTCTGTGAATAATTTATTGAAAGTACAGTAGTACCACTGCCAATAGTGGGATAGTTAGTGGGCTAACTATCCCACTATTGGCAGTGGGATAGTGGGATAGTTAGTGGGCTAAAACTGTACATTAGTAGTTGAGTTAGCACATTGAAAGGCAGATAGTTAAAGTGTTTATATGTGGGGGCACACTGGTAGTTCACATGGGAAAGGTGCGGCTAGCCCTTGTTGTGGCGGTAGGGGTTGGAATCCGGCCTTGGTTCATTTTTCTGTTCTTATAGCGCCACCCAGCTGCCAATTAGAGTTAAATTTCTCCAGTCATCTTGAGGCGTCCTGTTCTACATATCTACCAAGTTTAGTAAAAACCTATACAGCGGTTAGGCCTAGATAAGAAATTAGCTCTCTAGCGCCCCCATTTTGTTTGATTGGGTCAATAATAGAGGGGTCCTCTCAGATTATGTGTGGTCATATGCCTACAAAGTTGCTTGGTGATCGGTGAAACCCTTGAGATGTTATACACCTTTAGGTGATGAGCCACACCCTCCGCAATATTCATTGCCTCATAGAAGCTCAGTTTTAGTAAGTTTTCCAACCTTTGCCAAGAGTGGCCTTTAGATATTCCTCCCTAGATTGTGTTCACCGAGTTTCATGCAGATCGGTCAAACTTCCTCGGAAGAGATTAATTTGAAGTGTTTTTCAAAAAATTCAAAATGGCAGAAAATCTATATGTCCGGAAGTTATGAGTTCTTGAAGCAGATTTGTTCCTCACGTGGAGAGGCATCTCTGTGCAAAGTTTCATGTCTCTATGACATATGGGACATGAGATAACACCATGTTAAAATACATGTCTTCATCAGCAGGGGTGGAAATCCTGGGGGGGACAGGGGGGACATGACTCCCCCCTCAATAAAGCTGTACCCCCCTAGAATAATATGAGACCCAATTATTAATTTTTGAACAATACAGTAGTATTTATTAAAAGCGCAATGTAAGCGGTGCTCATTATAAAAGCGCAATAATGTGCTATTTAAATCTTAAAAGATTTAGTCCCCCCTCTCCCATTCCTAATAGTGGTATATCCCACACTCTTTCCACGGGCAGGGCTAGCAGCCGTTAGTACTTGGCAGCAGTTGCAGCGTGTGGCTGGACCCCGCTGCCCACATCGTGCGGGGTAAGATGTTCACTCACACAGATACAGTTTAACTTACACAAGTTACAACACATCCCATTTACTGTTACAACAAGCCCCAGGCCCAGGCTGATAATATAAACTGTCTGCAACATTTCTCCTGCATTGTTCAAAAGCCAGAGTTTAGTAATAGTCAGAGAGGACAGGAGAGAAAGAAGAGGGAGAGGACAGGACAAGAGCAGTCAGTGATGGAGCGGCTCATAGTTAATATCTGTAGGCTGTCACCTGTCAGTGAGACAAACATGACAGACGTGCAGTTTAACTGATGAGGAGCGGCCATTACGCGTGATTATTACGCACGGTTTTGAGGTGCGCAGCGGCAGATCTCACAGCACACTGTTTATAAACCATTCACCTGTTTAATTGCAGGAAATGTTTATCTCACTGCTGGTAAAAAAACAAAAAAAACAAACAAAACGGTTTGCTCCTGCAGCCAGCAAGAGACGAAGGATCCATTCCACACACCTGAGCCAGATGAAAAAGAGGGAGAGAAGGAGAGAGATCGAGTTTCGGTCTTTGATGAATGAAGCCTTATTGTTTTGCTGCTATTAAACAATGAGAGACATGTTTTCTCCGTTTACTTAATAGCATAAATATTCACACTACTGCGCATGGGGAGATAAGATAAGAGATAAGATAAGATAAGATACACCTTTATTGATCCCATAATTGAGAAATTCCAGAGACAGAGACCTGCTCTGCTCCAGACACAATCAGCACCTTGGACAGCACGGCGCACCTGACTGTTGTCGTTGTGTACATGTTAATTTGATTTCAATCATTTTGTTTTAAATCTGGACATGTGCAGGTGGACTCAGCCAGTGCTAAGAAAGGTCCTATGCCTGCCTGTTGGAGAGATAGAGAAAAGATTAAAGTGTCAAATTGTGGTAAAAGATGTTGTATAAAAGACAGACTACAACTTTTTTTCCTTGTCCTCCCCTGGAATTATTCTCTAAAATTTTACTGTTTATTGTCCCCCCCAACTATTAAATGGGATTTTTGCCCCTGTTCATCAGTAAAAAGTAGTTCCAGAAATACAATATGACATTTTAAATGATTTTATGTATGAAATATGGTAATAAAGTTGACCCTGTTAGCCTGTTAAAGCATTTGAAGCCCTTTTAAGATGGTCAGACTCCCATCGTCCTTGGTTTGTGAACAGCCTTGCTTCCACAGTGATACATAGTATTAACAATGCAATAATGTCATGAACAATCATTTATCAATAACAGGGAAAAAGTACTTTTAATTTAGGTACTACATGCAGGACTTTTACTTGTAATGGACAATTTCTGCATGCTGATTAGGGCTTGGATACATATCAGAAGTAATATTGTAATATTAGGCTATATTGTGATACTATATATATATATATATATACAATTTTTTAAATTATGAATGTATGAACTGCAGTTACAATAAAGTTGAATAAAACAGCTACTGTCATAATAAAGCTAAACTAATTACCGTTATAAGGAAGTTAAATGAAAAACTGTTATAATACATTTAATTAAAATACTGTTATAATGAAGTTCAATGAAATGTGTAGTGTAAGATTTAATCACTAATCAGGTAAATGTTTCATTTTGCATAAGTTGATTAAGGTTGGAGTTCATGTAACCGTGTTTTATGTATCCATGTATGGAAAAGCACTTTTACACAAGTTTGCGTATTCATATATTGAAAACACACACATACCATACCATGTATTGCCTGGAAGTGTAATAGTAGACAGTAGTAGTAGGCCGGGAGAAAAAGATTACACCATTTGGACATGTCTGGGCATGTCTGGGCATGTCCAGACGTGTCTGAACAAAGGCAAAAAGGCCTGCCACTAGAGGGGAAGGACTAAAAAGGTGCTGAGTCAGCAGAAATGTGACACCGATATGGTGGGAAGGACTAAAACTCAGCAGAAATGTGACACCTTTATGATCAGTGCCCAGTGGAAAAGTTTAAGGAAAAGAGATGACTCAGCAGAAATTCTACGATAAAAGAGCGAGCGCAAACAAAGAAATTTCAGTCTTGCTCCGGAGCTTGACTCATTGAGTTGTGATGTGTTTGTTGCCTGCGAGCACATTAAACTCAGTTGCATCTGATTCTACGTGTCTCCAGTGATTTTTTTGACCTCTGAGTATTTGAGTTTTTGATATCTAATGGAAGACACAGAAAGTCCATTTGAGAGGAGAAGAGCGAGGTCGCGAGCTTTCTGGCACGGCTCGGGACCTTGACTTTTCTGCTTTGACAAATGCTATTAAGTATTGCTATAATAAAATAAATCAAAGCAGAACCAGTGGCGCTTTATTTTGAAGTACCCAGCTGTTGATGTTTTTACTGTGAACTTAAAGCTTTTGGTCTACAGTGAGATGTCAGCAGTTAGCAGAAAGTTAAACTATTGAAGCTGCGCCTTTAAGTGTGAGGATTTATTCACTGTGAGCTAGAAACACACTAATAGCTCTCCAGTTCATATATCAATAGTATTTGCACTGTTGGTCCATAGTTGCCAAATGTGACAACATAGACGCAGTCTGGAGCCCCACAGGTCAATCAATCAATCAATCAATCAGTCAATCAATTTTATTAATAAAGCCCAGTATCACAAATCACAATTTGCCTCAGAGGGCTTTACAGCAGACGACATCTCTCTGTCCTTTGGACCCTCACAATGGAAAAGGAAAAACTCCCCCCCAAAAAAACTTTAACGGGGGAAAAAAATGGTAGAAACCTCAGGAAGAGCAACTGAGGAGGGAGCCCTCTTCCAGGACAGACAGGCGTGCAATAGATGTCATACAGAACAGATCAACATGATAAATTAACAGTAATGCGTATGACAAAATGATACAGAAAGAGAGGCAGAGAGAGAGACCAAGAGAGATGCAGGACAGACAGTAATGACAGCTTACAACAACATTAATATAAGTAATAATATTACGATAATAATTACTGCTATTGTGGTACAATATGTTGTAGGTATATATTAACATATGATAATATATGTATGTGACAATAATCATATGTGTATAATGACAGTAGAAGTATGACTAATGATAACAACAGCAGTAGGAGGCAACAGGCAGGACCACGGCAGCTGCACAACCACGTCACACGATCCAGGCACGGGTGCAATATGAGTTAACCTGCCAGACAGTGGAGCACAAAGGCTCCGGAGAAGAAGCTGAGATACTGACAAGCAGTAGAGCCGAGCTAGAGAGACGCAGTAACAGGACATGAGTGTTAGCAAAGGAGAGAGAGAGAGAGAGAGGGAAGGAGAGAAGGTGCTCAGTGTATCATAGGAGGTGTACTATAGGAGGTCCCCTGGCAGACTATAGGCCTATCTTAGGGACCACGAGTAACCCTGCATTCTCTCAGCGCAGTGTTCTAGTGGGATAATATGGCACTATGAGCTCTCTCAGATATGCAGAAGCCTGACCATTTAAAGCTTTGCAAGTTAGGAGTAGGATTTTAAAATCAATTCTGGATTTTACAGGGAGCCAGTGCAGAGAAGTTAAAACAGGAGAAATGTGATCTTGTTTGTTAGTTCCTGTCAGCACATGTGCCGCTGCATTCTGAATTAGCTGGAGAGTTTTTAAAGACTTATTAGAGCTACCTGATAATAGGGAATTACAGTAATCCAGCCTAGACATAACAAAAGCGTGGACCAATTTTTCTGCATCTTTTTGGGACTGGATAGGCCTAATTTTCTCAATATTACGCAGATGAAAAAATGCAGTCCGTGAGGTTTGTTTTAAATGGGACTTAAAAGACAAATCTTGGTCAAATATTACTCAGAGGTTTCTTACGGTAGTGCTAGAGGCCAGAGCAATGCCATCCAGAGAAACTGTATCACCAGATAAGGAGTTTCTGAGGTGTTTGGGGCCAAGAACAATAACTAAAGTTAAGGAAATTGGAGCTCATCCAGGTTTTTATGCCTTTAAGGCATTTTTGAAGTTTGGTTAATTGAGCCGTTTCTTCTGGCTTTATTGATAAATACAATTGTGCATCTTCCGCATAGCAATGGGAATTTACAGAGTGAATTCTAATGATGTTACCTAATCAATCAATCAATCAATTTTATTTATAAAGCCCAATATCACAAATCACAACTGCCTCACAGGGCTAACAGAAGCATATATAAAGTGAACAGAATTGGTCTGAGCACAGAACCTTGTGGAACTCCAAAACAAACTTTAATATGTAGAGATGATTCATCAACATGAACAAACTGAACTGAAAACAGTCAGATAAATAAGATTTAAACCAGCTCAGTGCAGAACCTTTTCAGCCAATTAAATGCTCCACTCTCTATAGCAGAATTTGATGGTCAATTGTGTCAAACGCGGCACTAAGATCTAATAAAACAAGTACAGAGACGACTCCTACACGTAGAACCTACAGCTGAAAGCAAAGAGCTGACATCACTCTTCTGTGTAATATGTACACAAAAAAGATGGCCGCTGTGTGAGTGAGCTGATTTGACCCGGTAAAAAGGAGGCTCCGTGATCTCCAACTGAAATATTCCCTCTGTTACCTCTGCACACTGTGTGTTTGGGTTGATGGCAAGGAGCAACATTTCCACGACCATAAAGCTGCTGAAGCTGCTTTCTCGTCGTCTGTGAACTCCCCCATGAACCTCTCCATGAACTCTCCTACCAACTCTTAAATTCCTGCGATGCTGCTGGCTTGTTCACTGACCCAGTCCTTTAAACTCTTCTCCAGGTCCACTCCGGCGCTCCTTCGTCATAAGGTTGGTGACTCATGATATTGATGGGCTAATATTATGTTTACTTTTAGTTTTACGCCCGTTTTTTTTCAGTTCATTTCTTGGTTTTGCTGTTAGTTACATCCTGTTTGGTGATTCCAGCCATTTGAGGCTTGTCGCATGGTGTTTTAAGCCGTAAAGCGGAAGTATACTGTCGTTACGGTTGCACTTTTGATCTATTTCTTCAATTCTACGTACGTTTGGTGCTGGTGTGCAGATGTGTGTGTCACGTGCGTTTGTGTGAATATGTACCTGATATGATAAAGGAAAATCTGAATCACCTCTATATTGTGTCAGGTCCACATTGATTCAACATTAATAACAACTACTCTTATGTTTCTAACTTAGTTATTGGGTTATCCTTTTGAGCCACATTTATTTTCTATTTTTGTAAGCAGACGTTGCTCTTAGTGGATGTGTGTTTGGCTCACTCACTACTGTGCCGATTTTTTTTTTTTATTTATATACAATACAGGCCAAAAGTTTGGACACACCTTCTCATTCAATGCGTTTTCTTTATTTTCATGACTATTTACATTGTAGATTCTCACTGAAGGCATCAAAACTATGAATGAACACATGTGGAGTTATGTACTTAACAAAAAAAGGTGAAATAACTGAAAACATGTTTTATATTCTAGTTTCTTCAAAATAGCCACCCTTTGCTCTGATTACTGCTTTGCACACTCTTGGCATTCTCTCGATGAGCTTCAAGAGGTAGTCACCTGAAATGGTTTTCCAACAGTCTTGAAGGAGTTCCCAGAGGTGTTTAGCACTTGTTGGCCCCTTTGCCTTCACTCTGCGGTCCAGCTCACCCCAAACCATCTCGATTGGGTTCAGGTCCGGTGACTGTGGAGGCCAGGTCATCTGCCGCAGCACTCCATCACTCTCCTTCTTGGTCAAATAGCCCTTACACAGCCTGGAGGTGTGTTTGGGGTCATTGTCCTGTTGAAAAATAAATGATCGTCCAACTAAACGCAAACCGGATGGGAGGATCGCTGCAGGATGCTGTAGTAGCCATGCTGGTTCAGTGTGCCTTCAATTTTGAATAAATCCCCAACAGTGTCACCAGCAAAACACCCCCACACCATCACACCTCCTCCTCCATGCTTCACAGTGGGAACCAGGCATGTGGAATCCATCCGTGCACCTTTTCTGCGTCTCACAAAGACACGGCGGTTGGAACCAAAGATCTCAAATTTGGACTCATCAGACCAAAGCACAGATTTCCACTGGTCTAATGTCCATTCCTTGTGTTTCTTGGCCCAAACAAATCTCTTCTGCTTGTTGCCTCTCCTTAGCAGTGGTTTCCTAGCAGCTATTTGACCATGAAGGCCTGATTCGCGCAGTCTCCTCTTAACAGTTGTTCTAGAGATGGGTCTGCTGCTAGAACTCTGTGTGGCATTCATCTGGTCTCTGATCTGAGCTGCTGTTAACTTGCGATTTCTGAGGCTGGTGACTCGGATGAACTTATCCTCAGAAGCAGAGGTGACTCTTGGTCTTCCTTTCCTGGGTCGGTCCTCATGTGTGCCAGTTTCGTTGTAGCGCTTGATGGTTTTTGCGACTCCACTTGGGGACACATTTAAAGTTTTTGCAATTTTCCGGACTGACTGACCTTCATTTCTTAAAGTAATGTTTTTCTTTAGTTAGCTGATTGGTTCTTGCCATAATATGAATTTTAACAGTTGTCTAATAGGGCTGTCGGCTGTGTATTAACCTGACTTCTGCACAACACAACTGATGGTCCCAACCCCATTGATAAAGCAAGAAATTCCACTAATTAACCCTGATAAGGCACACCTGTGAAGTGGAAACCATTTCAGGTGACTACCTCTTGAAGCTCATGGAGAGAATGCCAAGAGTGTGCAAAGCAGTAATCAGAGCAAATGGTGGCTATTTTGAAGAAACTAGAATATAAAGCATGTTTTCAGTTATTTCACCTTTTTTTGTTAAGTACATAACTCCACATGTGTTCATTCATAGTTTTGATGCCTTCAGTGAGAATCTACAATGTAAATAGTCATGAAAATAAAGAAAACGCATTGAATGAGAAGGTGTGTCCAAACTTTTGGCCTGTACTGTATATACAAAAAAAATACATTAAAATACAATATATATATGTATACATATATATATATATATATATATATATATATATATATATATTGTATTTTAATGTATTTTAATGTATTTTTTTGTTTTGGTTTTCTTGTGTAAGTTTCTGTGTTGTTGTTCGTTTTGTCTGCATGTTTGCTTGTTTCTATCTTTGTGTGTTTGTGTTTGTGTTTGTGTGTGTGTTTGTTTGTCTGTTTGCCCTCCCTGTTTCTCGCTCTCCACTACCCCATTGTCTACCTCCTCTCTCTGGTTGCTCCTACTCTCTTTTGAGGTACAATTGACTCAACTATAGGTTTAAAGGTTACCCATCTCAACATCAGGGGTTTCACAAAGCAGGTTTAGTGAAAACTCACACTGAAACACTGAAATGAGGGAAACTCTGAGTTTTCCGTTTCAAAAAGGGAGGTAACTCAAACCAGAGAAAGAGGGGTAACTCTAGCCTGTCTCAGAGAGAGAGGTAACTTAAGCTCTCGGTCAGTTACCGTAGTGACAGACTCTATGAACCTAACCTGGTCGGGACCAGGTTTTTCTCAATGAACCTCGAGTTTCTCTGTCTCCGCCCTCTTTCAGAGCCACACACACATTTGATTTCCTCATTCATTCAGTCAGCAGGCGAGTTTTGGCGTAGCCTAGTTCTGCTGTCTGTCTTTTAAAAAAGTCATTTAAAAAATCAGAGTCAGTATATTAGAAGTCCATTAGGCACAGTAGGTGGCGACTTTTTTCAGTAACATGGCATGTCCTTTTGATAACAATGCCGTGGATGAAGGTGCAGCATTACCACGCAGAGAATTAAATATTCGTTGGGAGATGGTTATCAGACCACGCATAGATGTTCTAGCATTTCCAGACAATTATTTTTTTGAGTGGTACCATTTCACATCACAGTCCATCATCTACATACACAACCTAATCCGTCCTTACATTTGCAACATTACCAATCATAGTCATACTCTCACAAACCAGCAGATATTGTGTGTTGCGCTGCGTTTCTTTGCAAATGGAAGTTTTTTGTACAATGTCGGAGATGCTGAGCACTTGAGTAAGGCAACTGTATGCAGGGCGGTCAGAAAAGTGTACTCGTTTTACGGGCATCTGCCTTCTTTCTGTTGGCTGAGTAGAAGTCTGTGTTAGTTTAAATAGGCTTAATTATTTAACAGAACATGATATAGATGAGAAGACATTTATGTGTGTGAAAACAGCATTATGTTGGAGATACAACAACTGCACAGTCAAACAGCCACTTAATATTTACTTTACAATGTAAAACATGATCAAAATCAGGTACCCCCATGAGATTATGCTGAGCCTTACCTGTTTGAACAATGTTTTTATATTTCATCCTAAACTGCTGCCAAGTGCGCTTCTCCCCCGCGGGATTGCACCTAAATGAAATAAATTAATAGGCTACCATTCAAGCAGTTTTCCCCTGTAATATTATTGTGATTGCAAAGGACTACATTTAAACTGTCATTTAAACTTACTCATTGACCCGAGCAGCAATGTTCTCCCACGCCATCTCTCTCTCTTTTGCAGCTGCAGCAGTGTTGCACTTCTTTTTGAAAATGTGTGCAAACTCACCGTATGAGCGCATTAAGATTTCTAATTCTAGTGGGGTGAAAAACGCAGCCCTCCTCGTCCCCGTTGCCATGGTGACTCATCGAATCAGGGATCTGTTGATGCTGGCTTTTTATAGTTGTGGTGCACGCGCTTAACTCCTGGTGAAACTACTCTGAGTTGATTGAACTGATTCAAATCAGCTGTTCTGGAACTGGAAACTCAGAGTTTCCTATCTCAGAGTAGATCAACTCAGAGTTCAGGATTATACTCAGAGTTTGTTGAACCTGCTTTGTGAAATGGACTCCTGGAGTCTTGCCTCTAAAACTGATTCTCTTAGAGTTTGGGTTGCTCTCCATAAACCACATATTGTTACAATATCTGAAACCTGGTTACATAGCAATATTAAGGATGCTGAAATGCATATTGATGATTTTGTCCTGTACAGAGCTGATAGGCCTTCCCGAGGTGGTGGGGTGTCTGCAAACTATAATTCTGAGTGTGTCACCCCTAACATCGAGCCAGTCAACTTTCAATGCCTCTTTATAAATATTAACTTTCATAAAAATAAAAATTTGATCATTGGTAACATCTATAGGCCTCCCTCTGCTCCAGTTGATTCAATGAAAAACATTTTGTCAACCACAGATTCCCTTGAGAGACATAATGAATTGATAATTTTAGGTGATTTCAATAGTAACTGGCTCGATTGTTCCTCCTTCAGTGATAGAAATTTATTTAACAGTGTAAATCTTAGAGTTTTGTCTGACTGCTTCAGCGACCATTCCATAATTTTCTGTGTTTGGAAAATAAAAATGCCAACATCTTCTTCTAGATATATTAAATTGAAACAATGTAAGAAATTAAATGTTGATCATTTCAATCATGACATTATTGTCATCAACTGGGATAGATTTCAACTTATTCCTTTTGCTGAAGATGCTTGGGATTTTTTTAGTTCCAAATTCACCAAAGTCATTGATAAACATGCTGCCACTAAAATAATCAGAATTAAAGGCAGACATTTACCCTGGATAAACTCAAGCCTTATCAGTCTCTTTAAACAACGAGATAAAGCTTGGGCTAAGTACCGGTTATCTAAACATCCCTCGGACTGGGAAACTTACAGATATTTGAGAAACCAATGTAAGACAAAAACAAGAAACAGCAAATCCAACTATTACAGAGAGAGTCTTTCACAGGATTTTCATAACCCTAGGCAATTTTGGAAGCAGCTGAATCATGTTCTAAACAGAGATAATAAAAATGTCACAAATCAGATTAGATTTAATAATGAATATATTTCTGATCCCCTTATCCCCTCAGTATTGCTCATGCTTTCAGTCAACATTTCTCAAGTATCTGTGTTTCTCAACAATTTCCTCCTTATAATATGGTCAACCACTTAACATACAATAATTCACCTACTTTCATTCTCATGGGGGGGGGGGGCTATCACAGCTGACATCAGGCGAAAGGCAGGGTACACCCTGGACAGGTCACCAGACTATCGCAGGGCTGACACGTAGAGACAAACAACCATTCACGCTCACCTTCACACCTACGGACAATTTAGAGTATCAATTAACCTAGTCCCCAATCTGCATGTCTTTGGACTGTGGGAGGAAGCCGGAGTGCCCGGAGAGAACCCACGCTGACACGGGGAGAACATGCAAACTCCGCACAGAAGGGCTCCCACACCCAGGATTGAACCGGCAACCCTCTTGCTGTGAGGCGACAGTGCTAACCACCACACCACCGTCCCGCCCAATTCACCTACTTATATTAATTTATTTTCTTTTAACAAAATCCAACCTACTGATGTTTTTTGTGCATTATTTGGTTTGAAGGAAAATAGCAGTACCGGTCCAGATGGTTTGGAAGCTAAGTTTTTAAAACTTGCAGCTCATGTAATCATGTATCCACTTGCTGACCTGTTTAATTTATCTTTATCAACCTGTTCAATTCCCTCCACATGGAAATCTGCGAGAGTAACACCTCTTTTCAAATCAGGAGATCCATCTGATGTGAATAACTACCGTCCAATATCAATGATTTGTGTTACTGCCAAAGTCTTTGAGAAACTTATTTTTAATCAACTAACACAGTATGTCATTCAGTTCAATATTTTATCCCCATTCCAATCTGGCTTTAGATCAAATTTCTCCACCACCACAGCTCTTCTAAAATTTACGAATGACATTTTCTCCTCCTTCGATAGAGGCCAACTCACTGGTGCGATTTTCATTGACTTATCTAAGGCTTTTGATATGGTTGACCACTATCTTCTTCTGGACAAACTGTTTTCTATTGGTTTAAGTCAACAGGCTGTATTATGGTTTAATGCATACCTCCACAATAGACGTCAGTATGTTTCTTTTCATGGTTCTCAGTCCAACTATTTGGTTGTGGATAAAGGTGTTCCACAGGGTTCTACCTTGGGACCACTCTTTTTTTCCATTTTTATCAACGACCTACCTCATTTATGCACAAACTGTCTTGTTCATTTTCATGGGTTACATGCTGTCATTCCGACATCCCACCATTCCGATATAACACTGTTCCGACATAATGCCATTCCGACATACCCCTATTCCGACATGCAAACGTCCCACCATTCCGACAAGGCTTTCCATATAAGGAAATGTGCGTTATTCAACAGGTGACTTCTTTCTTTCTGTTCATGCATTTTTCATGTTTTAAGACATGTGTACAGATGTGATACAGTCAGTAAAAGCTTAATTAATAAACACAAAGTCTCGGCATCCGAAGGAGGAGATGCCTTGAACGGGAAGTAGGACGTGGTGGTTTTCAATCACACACTCCGATGCCGCTTGTTGCAACTTTACAAAATTTTATCCAGGAAAAAAAGGCTTACAAACATGGACCAAAACGGCTCTATAATATGCACAAAAATCCAAAAGAAACGAAAGTTAACTAAAAAAGCAACTAAACAGCATAAGTGGTCAAAATTTGTGTTTTACGCATGCCTCTGTGCGTCTGGCACACGCGTCTTGGGGCTCTCCCACGTTGGTTTGTGGATGAAAGCTGTATGTTCAGCTCCCCTTACATGTAAAAAAAATCTCTACATGACATTTTGGTCGGCGAAATCCACAGACAAGATGTCTGTTGTCCATGCTCGCAATCATTACGCATGGATCTTTCACACTGCCACTATCCACGCAGATTTCCAAATGTATAAACATCCACGGCAGTAGCGGCACCAGGATTTTGATTGTGGGTGGGCCTCCAGAAAACTGGATGGGCCAGTTAAAATAAGCAAAAAACGGGTTCCCCTTTATCTCTGTTTCAGCGCCTTTCTTCGGCATTGAGGACAGCGACGCCGGTGCACTGGTGTGGCTCCCTTGTGTCCTCAGCTCAGTGCTGAAGTGGACAATGACATACACCTTAGAAGTAGAACTAACTTCATATCTTTATTGAACGTTCCCAGCACACAAAAAAGACTGAAACGGAATTATATCTTTAGAGGGTCTTCTCCATTTATTCATAAAACACAGCACGACAGGGAAAACATAAAACGCTAGCATAAGTTATCTGTCTACTTATATTATTTTTTCCTCCAGAAAATGTGCAGACAGACACTAACATTAACTTTACTTGCCTTGCTGGTGTGGGGGGTTAGTTATGGGAGGAGGAGGACTTGATGGAGAGAGGGCGGCTGAGGTGGACGGTAAACCAGCACTCGTAACGTTACTTGAAATGGACACAGGAGTTTCCTGCTCCTCGCAGTGTTTCTTAGTAAATTTAAATGTAAATATGCTGCTTTGCTTCGCCATGTTGACTTTTCATCTTAGCTAGCTACTTCCTCTCTCCTGTGTTTACTGCTAAATTTCACTGCTTGCGCAGCAACTAACTCATTCATTTCATTGGATCACATGCTGGTGACGATGCAGTCTATGGCCGGTGGTCTGATAATAGACCAACAACCTTGTTAGTCCATGGGCCAGACCACTTTTTGGTCCATCTCAGGGTGGCAAAACTTAATCATAATTTTTGAAAAGATACATGTCTGTAGATGATATCTTGGTATGATAGCAATCCCATAGTGGCAGCTTAGTCACTGTTATCAGCTCATGAAGTTAACAACCCCTTCAGATAAATTCCGTTTTTTGACACTGGTGTATATCTGGTTCAGGCTTATGGTAAGGACATTTGTTAATGTTTTATAATATAGTGTTTGGTATCATTTTAAAGGGGACCTTCTTGGCTTTTATGTAAGCCCAGTATTGGGTCTTTCTGACAAACATAGAGGTCACCAGAGCTCTTTAAACCACCAATAATACACGTTTTCCCACCATTTTCACCTAAACTGTATACATTCTTTTAGCCCTGTGGCATCCATGGACATCAGGGCAACAAGTGTCAACAACTGCAATACTCACAGGACCCTAAGGACTCAGGAAATGTATAATATACCCATACTATCTCTTTGTGGGAGGTGATTGTGAGCTGTACTTAGAACACAGGCTTTGTCACAGGTTAAGGCCACAATTGGCTCCCTAAGACATTATACGTATGTATATAGGCAACTGCAAATTGTAATAGAAGCATGCCGTTTGGCATGATTGCAGCTTGGACCTTTAGAAAACATTTTTTCCTAAGAACCCCCTTGTGGGACCCCCAGGGGCCCTTATTTGCAGACATTCAAAATGGTCGCCACCAAAAATTGAGATTTTTGCTTACATTTGATGATGTAAACGTGCTAAAATGTTGATCTTGGTGTCTTTTGTTTTTTTCCAGGGTGCTGTAGAAGTCACAGGCTTAGTCCACTATTGGTTCTAACCAGAGGGATAAATTCTAGCTAGGTATTTTGAAAAAGTACCTACATGATATTTCAACATGATGAAATATCTAGCTTAGTCATACCTATCAACTTTCAATGACAGCATCCATGATTCAAAAGAATTAAATGGTCGTGCCATTTTATTCTAACAATGTCATGAATTCTACAATACACCAATTTAACTTATCAAATTCATAACAAACATCCTACAAACTATCATACTAATCCATTCTCAAGTATTCATGCTCTCTTTATTCCTCTTCCTCATCATCATTATCATCATAGTCGTCCAGTGTCACATTAACTTCTACATCCTCCTCCTCCTCTCTCTGATTGGTGCAGGTTTGTAGCTTGCACATTTCTGTGCACTTCAGTCTGTTTGCAAGGCAGGAGCAGTCAGGAAGCTTGCAGATCCGTACACATTTGCAGGCCATAAGTTCCAGGACAGCCAGTGGTGCTGGAGGTCCTCGCTTCCAGTCTAACATCAGCATACCTGTAAGAATAAGTGGAAGGTATTCCTCATCACTTTCTGTAATGAACCTAAATGTTAAGTACATGCCAATAGGCCTACATATACTATTTTATTATTAGACTAAGATGGTGAACATGTATTTAATGAAAACATTTAAGTATACCTTGGTCATCAGTTGTCCATCCATGTCCTTTTGGCTCTGGTATGTCTGGCTGTCCTTCCAGGCAGCGCCTCCACACTGCTGTCTGGTAGTTGGCACGCTGTATATGCAGCTGTAAACAGTCCCTGCAAGGAGGAAGTACGCTGGAGTCCACTTCACCCTTTTTGTAGCAGAACATCTGGTAACGCAGGTCATTAACATCACATATGCTTGATGATGGTGCATACATCCTGCAGACAAGTGACTCCATTTTGCTGTATAATTCCTCTGATACATCCCAGCATGCTCCCAATGTTTTAAAGGACTCTTGGAATGTCCTGTTTTCTTTGACAAGTTTGAATGCGCAGAGTTTTCCTCTTCCTGCAAATGCACTTACGCTATCACAACCTGTGAAGGCATGTAGGCCTACGAGAGCATCACATAGGTCATCTCCAAGGAACTGAGCAAGGTTGCTGATGTTTATGTATCTTGTCCGATTCTGAGTGCCACATTTCAGATAAAGGGGGCAGTTTATCTTCTTACAGTATCCGAGACAAAGGATCATGACATCTGTATCCTCGCTCACAATGACTGTGGTTTGAAAGCCATTCTGGCTGGCATGATTTGCATGTAAGAGCATACGGGTATCTGCCTCCTCATGGGAGGATTTCAGCTCTTCAACAACATTCCAGTCTGTTTTGCTCAGACAATAGCATGTCTCTCCACAGGTTGCAAACAGCTGCTTGTCTTTAAGCTTTGGAAGGTTCTCTGGTTGCTTCCACTGGTCCACGATGAACGTTATCAGGGCTGTTTTGCTGTCTGCATTACTTAACAGTTTTCTCCACTGCACAACCTTGTGTCCTGGGGCAATGCTTGTCCATTGAGTGCTACTTGCTGAACCTCGATTGCATCTCTCAGCATTCTTGATTGATGTTTTCCTGTATACATCAAACACCACATCTATCCGCTCACTGTGTCCTCCTTCGTGCAGCACTAGGTTCAGCACAGATCCAGCAATCTCTCCAAAGGTCTTGCCATCACCTTTCAGTTTTTGAACAAGGCTCATTCCATCAATGATGCATGCAGACTGTTTTCCAATATCTTCAACTGCTGACCCTGATTTCTCCAACTCTCTTGCAAGAGCAGCCTTGTTAGTTTTCCGCAGTGAGCCATCTGGATTTGAAAGTGCCCAAGGCAGTGGACCAAGTGGATGGGCCAGGACAGCTTTAATGTGAAGATCTCTACTTTGTGAAACAATGATCATATGGCCAAAGAGATTTCTATCTGCTTTCAAGACCACCTCCTTGTTTTGTCCCTTGTTTACTCTACTTTGTGTGGTGCTTGAGAATGTCTTCAGGTTCTGTTTTTTCATTTTGTCATGGAACTTTGCTGTTGGTGAGCCTTTTTCCAAACGTTCACTTGTGAACTTTTTATATGCTTCCTCTCCAGTCTGATGAGCTTGCAACAGATCACTGGCTATGTTTGGTGACACCGTGATTCCTGTGGAAAGACTGATGATATCAGACTCCTCTGGACCTAGAGGGTTTACCCAGCCTTTCTGCATAAGTTCTACAAAGGCATTGACATCTGCCCTGTCCTTCTCTATCCTAGACTTCTGTAGATCGTGATGTCTGACACTTTCTGTGGGCTCATTGTCTGTCATGTTCCTGAGTTGCCTTAGATACTGACTTCTGTTTTCTGAAGTGAGATAGTATTTGGTCACAGCTGCAGTTTTCAAGCTGAAACCTTTGGTTCCTCCAGCTGTCTGAGTATCCTTGTTTACGGTCTCTTCAATCGTTTGGTCTACTGGAATCTTTCCAAAGGGATTGTTCCTTCCCAGCTGGACAGAAAAACCACCCTCTACAAAGTGGGCATAAACATCAGGATAATCAATGTCAAGGCAAGACATTTGGGCATAGTAGTATGGCAGGTATCTGGCATAGTTCAGTCGTAGGCAAAAGCACCATGGAATGATGGCTCTGATTGCTGCAAGATGCATCATCCAGTTTCCCTCTCTTGATGCTCGAATAAGACTGAGCAAAATCTCAACCATGTCCAGGTAAGACATCCAGAAGGCTGAGAGGGGACCATTGTCTTCTCTAAGGTAGTTGAGGAACTCACTGAAACGTGTCAGAGTGCGCTGGCATGAGTCTTGCTCAAGGGTTTCCTCAAATCTGGGCTGTGATACTTCTTCACACAGGTTGCCGACTGCTTGCAGAGTTTCTTTCAAGTGAATGAGATCTTCAGGATGATTCTCTTCTAACCAGGGATGAAATCCTTTCCAGGCTAGTGTCAAGAAAGCCTCATAGAGCAGTTTGTGGAGCCTTATTGCTCGATTATAACTGTGACCATCAATAACCCCTGCGACTGAACCATGAGCTATTACTCCTGCTTCTACGCAAAGGTCTCTTAGACCTGCATCTGCAAATCGTTTTCCAATCGTTGCCATGAAAATACAGCTGGTATGAAAGACCCCCATTCTAAGGATGATGTTCTTGAATTTCTCTGGGTGTTTCCAGGTGATTTCAGCAGCTTTGGCATACAATGCCTGGTCAAAAACAACAACAATGTTGTTGAGTTGCAGAGACTTCATGATGCTCATCGATTGGTGTAGAACCTCATTTACTGTTGATAGCTGTGTGGCAGGAGCATTGATTGTTGGCAAATATCCGATACTATTTTCTTGTACTCTTGTGTCGCTGTGAGTGAGGATGTTAAACCCAGTCCAGCTACAAATATCCTTGTTGGATTGGTGAGCTATCAGCCACATATGGTTTCTGTCTGCTGCATCCTGTAGAACAGTGGTGTGATCAGCATCAACCGTCTGTACAACTGGAGGATTGGCACGCTCTCCTGCATTGTAAATGGGAAGCACCATCTCTACTGCTCCAATGTTTCTCTTCTTAGTTTTTGGGATGCAAGGTAAATGTCTGGTTTCAGCAGGATGATCAGCAATATACTTTGCTTGCACAGCAATTCCATTCACTCTGTGTGATGTCCCTTCTCCGCTGAGAGTTTCCTCCAGTCTGTCTATATTGTCCCACGCCAATGTTGTGAACAGACCAGGCTTGATATTTTGTGGTAGTGGGACGGCATCTCCACTTGCTGCTTGTTTCTGAAGACAAAGGGCTGTGTCAATTTCCTCTACCAGAGAATATGAAACACCATGGCCAAGCCTGTTCAGTATATGTATTAGTTCCACATTTCCAGTGAGTGACTTGACAGCAAAGGGCAACACAATGTGTTTGGTAGGTTTGACTTTGCCACAGGTAACAGCATAGACCAGGTCTTGGCTAAATGAAGCTGTGAGCCTTTAGCACTCTCTTAGATGGGCTATTTCCTACTCTGGATGTACCCGCTAGGAGTGTCTGAAGAAACACTACTAGAGATGCAGGAGCACAGTTCATCTTCTCAAGATCTGACACATGTGGTGGCCACACTTGAGGACTTACTTGGTTCCGAATATCATGTCTGATCTTCAGTGCCACTTCAGATATGTCGCTGCTCGATTTGGAAACCTTCAATTCGTCTTTAAGTTCCTGGCAAACCTTTACAAGTTCATCCATTGTCAAGCTGTTAGGGTATACCAACAGGTTTTTGGGCCCATTTGCTATGATATGTAAAGATTCCCCGAATTCTGCTTCAACCTTACGTCGTAGGTATCTCTTTGTATTAGGTATAATTTGTGAAATACCACCTTCAGTCATTTCTGTCACCAGTATAGAGGTCAGGTCTCTGAATGGTATCACTCTAGGATGTTCTATCAGGTCTTCCCTAATGTATGTGAAAACCTTTCGGAGTGCCATTCTTTCCGCGGATTCATAAGGTGATTCTGCTTTATCCATGTCAGCGTCAACAGTGTCTTTGTCTTTATATAGCTTCTTTGTGTACAGCCTGTAGCAGGATCTGTGGTAATGACCTTCAGCTGCTACTAGTTTATAACTGACTATGGCTAGCATCCTAGTATCGCCTTTGCTTTCAGCTGCACTCCTGAGTGTGTCATCAGCTCTCAAGTCACAGCATTTTGTCAGAGTCTCTTTTGTATTTTGACCCTTCAAATACTAGCTGCATTTGTCACAAATAATACATTTGGCTTCATACACTCTTGATGTGACTGGACCTTGTCGAGAGGATTTTCTGAAGTCTTCTGTGAGAGATCTTTCTGCAGAACTTTTACTCTGAGTCTGGATTATGTTAAGGTCTCTCTTCATAGTAAAGATGCTACGGCACTTCCTGTGATACAATACAGACGGTATGCTACCTTCAGGTAGGTTTTTAGCAAGGTCAAGGATTGGTCTGTGACCTCTTATTTCAGCTGCTCTCAGTAGCGTGCTCCATGAATCTGTATTTGTAGGTGCCACAAGGTTTGAGTCATCATCTGAACAATGTATTAAACAGTCCATCCTGGGACGCTTTGGGTGTAGTCCACTTGTACTTTGTTCTGCCATGTTTTTTTTTTCTATCCTGTGATGTATATCTTCTGAAAATAAAATACAAAAGTCTAATAAGCTTAACACTGTTCTGCTACCCATACATCTGTAGTAAACTTTGTTTTAGGTGCCTAGACAATACCCTCCTTCCCGGCTAGCTAGCTAGCATAACATGGTTGGTAACAACATATAATATCTAGTTTCATACCATGATCTTCACTTTACCTTATATGTTAAACTTCTGTCAGACAGTAAGTCGTTCAAGATGGCTGGCTGACATCTCTGCACTTCTCTGACATTTAAGGACCATTGTGCAAGATTTTGATTGACCTGTTGGCAGAAATGGAATATCATAATCTGAAGTATGTTGTCATTAGTGTCTAATCACCTGAAAATAAGAATCATTATGTTTTTCTTATCTTAGAATTAGCCCTTCAGTTGGCTGTATTCCACTTGTAGACCTACTTTGTTCTGCCATATATGTCTACACTATGGTGTATCTTCTGAAAACAGATATTAATCTACTTAACATACTGTCTAAAAAGAACGCTAGACCTTTTTCCGTAAATGTACTGATAGATGGTGTAGCCTAACCATTAGCCTAGGCTACTCCATCTATCAGTACACTTACGGAAAAAGGTCTAGCGTTCTTTTTAGACAGTAGGCTAAGTAAGTTAATGAGTAGGACTACAGCATACCAGCACTTATTCTGTTCCAATTCAAACACTGGTTGACGCTATGGTAATTTTGTAGTATTTGAAACGTCAGTACCTACCTTTCATTGTGATATGCCACTCACTGAAGAAAAAATCCCTTCACACGCTGACTTGATATTGATCACCTCAGAAACTGGAGCGCATGGCATATAGACTCCTAATAAAGAGTCTTATTGTAAATAAATAGGCCTAACGTGTGTGCAATAGTGGTTTTGAAAGCACATTTAGGCAGAAATATTTAGAAAGTTTAACGTTTTTAACTTAAAGGGGCAAAAAGCGAAATCGTTTCACCACTAGGTTTGCTGTTGCGCACTGCCTGTAGACCAAAACAAAGTGTGTCATGAGCCACACCTCCCTCTACCTCTGCTCTCCACCCCCCACTCGCCTCATTACCTATCTGCGTAGCCGAGCACCGCAGCACCTCCACGGACTATGACATCCAGATGTTCCTGGTGTTTCCTCCGCAGGCACCACTTCACTCAGCTGCCCGATAAACCCGCTGCTTCTTCCCACATTAACCTGAATAACAAACCAGGGCTCGGTGCTCCGCTTGGATCCAAACGGAGAGCCGGGGCTAGCTGGGAAGCTAGCGGAGGCTTACTGGCTGTGCTTCCCTCCGGTCATGCTGCGGCTAACACTCCGCTAGCCACTCCCAGCTAGCTCCTGTTTGTTATTCAGGTTAAAGTGAGAAGAAGCAGCGGGTCTGTTGGGCAGCTGAGTGAAGTGGAGCCTGTGGAGGAAGCACCAGTTAGCCCCGGTTTCACTACAGGCAGATTCACTTGCTACAGGGGCGAGGAACTAAAACCTAAACAGCCCACTTAGTTTAGCAGTTAGCAATGTCTTTCACTCACTCTCGGCCTCTGCTGTGTTTAGCTATTCCCCTGCCTACTTCAATGATGATGGTACCTGTAATAAATGTAATATATTTGCTGAGATGGAGGCAAGGCTCAGTGACTACAAGAGCTGGACTAACGCTAACGTTCCTACTCTTCTGCGTGAGCCCACCAGGCCCATGAGCCGGGCTCACGGAGAAGAGAAGGAACGTTAGCATTAGCTCCCGGGAGCGTTAGCAGTTAGCACTAGTTGGCTGCCACGCTAACGTCCCTACTCTTCTGCGTGCCTCACGGAAACGAGTTAAAGTTAGCTCCCGGAGTTAGCACTAGACGACTGCCACCAGCTACTGGAGTAACCTACAGCTATGGAGCGCTTCTACCAGCTCTTCTAGTCACTGAGCCTCGCCTCCATCCCAGCAAATATATTACACTTATTACAGGTACCATCCATACGTACCATCATGCCATCTGCCATTGCTCACTGGCTGTAGCCTTTTATAGGGAGGGAGGGCCAAGGGCTCCGAGAGGAGGGAGGAGGCGGCGATTCACATGAACGTACATGAACGCGCAGCCGGACCGGCTTGTAAACAAGGGGCTGGAGATCAACACAGAGAGAGGGTGTGTGAGGTCATGCTATACTCCAGATGAAATTACACCTCTAGTTCTTCACATAGCGATTTATTAATTCCTTCAATCTAGAAATGATGAATTTCGCTTATTGCCCCTTTAAGACTTTAATATAAGCAATAGACTAACTTGTAGGCTCTTTTTTCATGATTTTCATCATGTTTCTAGCTACAATAGCCCAGGGTGGACAGACTCATAGAAGCTGATTATGTATAGGACTGTATATGTTAAGTTTAAGTTTATGCAAATGTAAATTTCTACTATTGCTTATAAAGGTTACAAAATACAGATTTTCAATTTAAGGCTCACAATCACCTCCCACAAAAAGATAGTATGGGTATATTATACATTTCCTGAGTCCTTAGGGTCCTGTGAGTATTGCAGTTGTTGACACTTGTTGCCCTGATGTCCATGGATGCCACAGGGCTAAAAGAATGTATACAGTTTAGGTGAAAATGGTGGGAAAACGTGTATTATTGGTGGTTTAAAGAGCTCTGGTGATCTCTATGTTTGTCAGAAAGACCCAATACTAGGCTTACATAAAAGCCAAGAAGGTCCCCTTTAAAATGATACCAAACACTATATTATAAAACATTAACAAATGTCCTTACCATAAGCCTGAACCAGATATACACCAGTGTCAAAAAACAGAATTTATCTGAAGGGGTTGTTAACTTCATGAGCTGATAACAGTGACTAAGCTGCCACTATGGGATTGCTATAATACCAAAATATCATCTACAGACATGTATCTTTTCAAAAATTATGATTAAGTTTTGCCACCCTGAGATGGACCAAATAGTGAAATTTT
This sequence comes from Epinephelus fuscoguttatus, assembly GCF_011397635.1. NCBI lineage: Eukaryota > Metazoa > Chordata > Actinopteri > Perciformes > Serranidae > Epinephelus > Epinephelus fuscoguttatus. The sequence continues at coordinate 2,830,617 of NC_064772.1, read as the reverse complement.
GGCCTCTGGCCCATGGACTATGTGGAAGTTAAGGTTCCATTAGCTTAACTTCACAGAGCAATGTATGAAATAATGTCAATGGGCCATGTGCATGTGTGCTGCATGTAGTTCTTACACATCTATGATTATTTCAGCTTTCCATCACAGATGGAACGCTGGAATGGAGCGGCGCCACCTGTCACTCTGGGTGTTCATACACTGGCTCAAGGATGAGCAGCGGTTGGTGGAGACCAGGTGTGATTTTGCCGAGCGTGGGGACCCTGCACCCCAACAGCGGAGGAAGTGGAGGAGGCTGGAGGAGAGGCTTCAGCAGCTGCGGCAGCAATACCGCAGAGGTGTAAGGACACTAGACCAATACTGGGATGCTGTGCAGCACTGCATCGTTCATTTTGAATGAACTATCGTCACCACCACCTCCTCCTCCTCCTCCATCGGCTTTACTAACCCACCTCCTCCTGCTCCAACTCCTCCATCACCTCCTGCCCCCTTCTCCATCACCAAAACATGCCACCTCCTGACTACCCTGTTCCAATAAAGTTAATATATTTTTGATTTATTTTGAAATCAGAATTGCGTGTGTGGGTCTGTATGTCTGCCTGCGTGATGCTACAGAACTGTCAAAATGATGGACGTCATTGTCAGTGTTAATTTCATCGACTAAGACTGTGACGAAAAATATTAGTCGACTAACCTTTTTCACTGATGAAAACTAACTAAAAAGTCAGATGACTAAGACTAAATATAATTGATATTTTAGTCAGTGACTAAAACTAGACGAAAATGTTAAGGAGGGACTAATGGAGAAGAGATCCAATCAGAACTACTCTTTTTTTTTCTTTTTTTAACATTAAGAATAAAATAAAATACATCATTCATATTACAACTGTTAAATCTGTGTCTGAATTCTTTATTCACACTTTGATACCATTCCATAACAGACTGCAATGACTGGAAATTCTGGAGAAACATTTAGTCGACTAAGACTAAAAGACTAAACTAAGACTAAAGCTCTTATGATATTTAGTCCACTAAAACTAGACTAAGACTAAAAGATTTCAGATGACTAAAATAAGACTAAAATAGTATGTTATTCAAAAGACTAAGACTAAATCAGAATTTGCTGTCAAAATTAAGACTGGTCATTGTAAAAAAATAAAAATAAAAAAAAAAGTCAATAATGGAAAATATTTGGATAATGCAACCCCGGGTGTCAAGTGTGAAGTTGTTGGATGAGCGGTTTTTGAGAAAGCTGCAAGCAGCAATACCGGAGGCCAAGCAATCAGCCTGTTCCCAACAGGCATGTTTTGAACTCTGTGTGTGTGTGTGTGTGTGTGATCACACAACCTTCAGAGAACCTTCAAACAACCATCATACAACCTTCGTGCAACTATCATACAACCATCATACATACATAAGCATAAGCAAAACGCCTCTTGTTAATAAGGGTTTCTCTCTCTTCATGTTTGCAGTTCGGCACCATGGACAGCGCTGAGTCACAGCCTCTACGAGCCTCTCCCCCTCTCTCTCTGCCTGTTATTCTTCAAAGCTTGTGATGTTTGAATGATATTAAATTGATACTGAATGATAATTTAAGGGTCGAATCTACAGTCAGAGAGGAGGATCAGGTGGATGTGGGCTTATTTCGGATTTTAAAAATAAAAATAAAAGATGATGGCACTCAGGATCCATCCATGAGGGCTGTGTTGTTTCTATTACACCATAAATCTGGTGTGTGCGTGTAACAGCTGTCATGTAGGTGTGTCGGATACCGTCAGATCCTGACAATGTCATGAGTCCGTGGTGATTTTCAAAACACACTCCAAAAGCAAATTAATTATATTCAAATAGTTTATTACACAAAAAGGAGTGACAAACATAGACAAACACTGTTCACTTATTGATTTAAAACTCAAAAGATAAAAGATAAAAAAAAAATTAAAAAATAAGTTTTGGGTAGCCTAATATATGAAATTGGTTTTATTTGCAGCACTGGGACGTCCGACACAGGTGAGCTGTCACTGATGTCTGATCATAACAGTTTTTAGAGGAGGACAGGGGAGGAGATCGCTCGTTAGTGGTAGTGATAGTAATTTTGTAATCAGACACTAGTTCACGGTTCAGTTGTCCTGACCTGTAGTCACCAGAGAATAGTAGTTGAGAATAGAAGGAACCAACTTATTCCAACTTTTTGCGCATGGAGCGGACATCTCAGATATTCTCAGTCTCTGCATGTTAATGATGCTCACCTCTGTACCAAGTGACATGTTCTCGCTGGAATTAGTCAGTGATTTCAGGTGTGTAACTGGAGCACTGTCATTGATAGACTATCTGTAATTGCAGTTATTATTGTTGCATATGCTGCCAGCGTGCATAGAGACGCATGGGCTCTGTGGAGAGCTCCGCTCCAGCTGGCTGCTGTGACAGGTCACTGACACTGTATTTCTGCTTACAGTCAGTGATCCATGTGATTCAGACATGAATCTAACATGTTTCAGACTCGCCTGAGTTACATTAATACCTGTATTTTGATATTTGACATTTCAGGAGATTTTGATAATAGATTATTAAAGTTGGTTTGCGAGGTTGTGGAGTTAGGGGCGTATTTGCACCGGCATATCATTAGTGCAAAATCTTTTGGGTAAAAAAATAGGCCATTAAAGGAAATGTTTAAAAAAAAAAAAAGAAATTCCATCATTCCGACCATAGGAGAAAAAAAATTGTCGGAATGATGGGACATTTGATGGAAAATTAAGTGTTGCCATTTAGACAATTAGAGGCCCATGTCGGAGTGGTGGGATGTTGGAATGGACATTGCCCACCATTTTCATGCCGATGATACTGTTATTTACACCTCCAACTCCAACGTATCTCAAATCCAACATTTCCTACAGCTTGATTTCAGCTCTGTTCAACAATGGCTCTTTAACAACAGACTCCTACTCAATCAAAAGAAGTCTTGCAGCGTGGTTTTTGGTACACAACACACCCAATCTTATCATCATAATCTGCCCATTCATTTTGTTGATGGTTCACCTCTCCATAAAGTTGACTCATTTAAATATCTTGGACTTTGGATCGACCCTGAACTTTCATTTAAACCCCATATTGATTATATCATAAAAAGAAATCATGGCTGTCTTTCCTCATTATATCGCTCAATCAACTGTTTTACACTTCCAATCAGAAAAAGGATTATCTCCCAGCTGTTATTACCCATCATAGACTATGCCGATATCATATACCAAAACACCTCTGACACCAACCTCAGGCCCCTTAATGTTGTTTTTAATTCATTATGTAGGTTTATTTTGTGATGTCCCTTCAGAACTCACCATTGTCACATGTATGAATCACTTAACTGGCACAGCCCAAATCCAGAGGACAGTTCCACTGGGTTCTATTCATTTTTAAATGTATTTACTTTAATTGTCCCTCTTATTTAAAATCACTTCTGATTCCCTTCAGTTCCTCATATTCTCTCAGAAACATGCAATATCTCTTCTATTCTGTACCCATCATCTCCAAAGAAATTGGCTGTAAAGCATTTGGATACAAAGCCCCATCTGACTGGAATAATTTTCCACTCTCTCTCTAAGATCAATCTCCTCCTTTTACTGTTTTAAGTCATCCCTTTTTTGCCATCTCAAAACTTAACTGCTCATGTTTTTAATTTACGCACTAATCAGTCTCTTGTGTCAAATACTGTAATATCTTACTGTATTATTCAAGCTGTCGTATGAAGTGTGTTTATTTTCCTAATCTTGGGTTACTGTACTATGTATATATGCAGTATATATGCATAAATATATGTATGTGTGTATCTGTATATATATATTATACCTCTTTTTTTTTCTGCCTAACATCTGAGGTATGGGGGTGGGATGGGTGAGGGTGAGTGAGTTGTCTGTATTTTGTTTATTGTAATGTACTGTCTGTATTGTATTGTATTGTAATGTTTGTATGTCTTAGTATTGTTTTGTATTTATTATATGTATGTACTGAATGTTGTTTTTTGTGTTGTATATTTCTTTATGTGTCTCTTTGACCCCCTCGAAAATGAGATGCTGCATCTCAAGGGGCTATCCTTAAAACCCTCTGCGGTCCACGATCACGCCGGCGTGATCACATCACGTGACTAGTTTATGACGTCACTGCACGAAAACCAAACCCCGTAGAGCGCTACCATCAACTTCTCTGGAAAGTGCGGACTTGAAACTTCATGACAGTTTTTGTTTTATGTTGATACACCAAGTAAAAACGGAAATATGATAGTTTAAAGTAAAATAAATAAATAAAAATAATATTTACGCATGCATAAAGTGTGCATGGTATGTTGGAGCAGGCGTTGCATTTATTTGAATATTTTCGTTGTTTTTTGTTATATTACGAAACGGATCAAAATGTCTGAATCTGCTGACTCTGCTCTACAGGCTGCACATTCTTGGGACGTGGGGGCGAGGCCAACTGAGCAGTGTGGCGGAAGTGAAGTGTGGGAGAGTGAGGCGGATGAGAGAGGCAGGCAATAGGGTAGTGAGCAATAGTCTGAGAGAGTTTTTTGGGGCGTGAGTTGGAGAGTGGTAGGATTGAAAATTGTTTGGCGGGTTGCATAAACTGTACTTTGACTGTATCGTCATGTCAACTACCTCAGATGGTTTCAGTGAGAATGAAATGGAGTGGATGATATCCAGATCTACAAGACAGAAAAGGGCGGCTAGAGAGAGGAATAGGAAAGAACGGGAGTTAAGCTGGTCAGATGGCAGCGAAGTCGAACCCACTAAGAGGAAAAAATCAAGACACAGCCCTCAGAAGCAGGACCAACATGATCAAACAAACAACTGGAAGGTAGTGATTGAGTTTAATCAAGACGGAGGGCATTACCACCCGATAAAGCTTACTAAAGCAATCGAAGATGAGACTGGCAAAATTAAGCTCGCGAAGTTTATGAAAAATAAACGAGTAATGATACATGCAAACAGCAAGCAACAACAAGAGAAAATTGTCAGTATGTCTACCTTGCTTGGAGAGAGAATGAAGGCTCACGTACCCGGGGACTTAGCAAGTGTTCAAGGTGTCATTTCTGGAATACCTTTAAGTATGACTATGGAAGACATCAAAAAAGAAATTAAAGGTGGTAAAGTGATTAAGGCCTCAAGAATCAAAAATAAAAGGGATGGGGTACTGAAAGATACCACGGCTGTGATACTTCAGTTTGAGAAAGTTCTCCCCAGATCAGTGCAAATGGGTTACATAAATTTCAATGTAAGGGAGTATATCCCAAAACCCCTCAGGTGCTATGCTTGTCAAAGAATGGGGCACATTGCCAAACAGTGTAATGGAAAACTTAGATGTGCAAGATGTGGAGGACAGCATGAGTATGGAAAATGTGAAAAAGACGCTACAGTTAAATGTTGTAATTGTGGTGGAGATCACAGTGCAGCATATGAAGGCTGTGTGGTGCAAAAAGAAGCCAAAGAAGCTCAGAGGGTTAAGATAACGGAAAAGGTATCATATGCAGAAGCATTCAAGAAAGTCAGAATGGAGGGAACACACCAAGTCATTGTAAGTGAGCAGGCTCAAAGAAAAGTACTGCAAGATAAAGCCCATACAAGAGAAAGCCAGGTGCAGAACCCTGTACAGAGTGTCTGCAGTCACAAATGTAAGACTGGAGAAAACACCATAGCTATCAACAAAATCCAGTTTGTGGCCTTTATTTGCCATACCATTAATGTAGCCACTCAAATGACAAGGAAGAGTGATAAAATCAAAACTATTGTGGAGGCAGCAGGAAAGTTCCTTGAAATGAAAGATCTAAAAGCTGACCAAATCCATGCTCTATTGTCAACGAATGAATCAGTTGGAAATGTACAAACTGTCAGTTAAAACATTAATTATGGTCCTCCTTATTCTCCAATGGAATGCAAGGAGTCTTATAGCTAATGGTCAAGAACTCAAAAAATATATTTATTCTCTAGAAACTGTCCCAGATGTAATATGTATTCAGGAAACCTGGCTGAGATCTCACTTAGATTTTATAATCCCCGGATTCAGTTCAGTTAGGCATGATAGAGCCAATAATCAGAATGGTGGAGGGTGTGCTACATTTATTAAAGATGGGTTAGCTTATAGAGAGATTGCTTCACCTAATGATATTGAGTGTGTAATTCTTGAGATATGCAGTGGAAGAATTAAGGGAAATATTAAGGTAATAAATTTCTATAATCCATGTAAAAATCTGGATGTAGAAGTGTTAAAAGAAGTGGCTGGAAGTCCACACAGGGGAGAAATATGGTGTGGAGATTTCAGTGCACATAATACTTTATGGGGCAGCAATCACACAGACAGTAATGGTTCTATAATAGAAGACATTTTAGATGAAAGATCACTTGTATGTCTTAATGATGGACAAGGGACAAGATTCGATGTAAATAGAGGTACATTTTCATGTATAGATCTCACGCTAGTGTCTGACTCTTTAGTTAATGCTTGTGAATGGAATGTTAGGAATGACTCTCTGGTAGGTAGTGATCATTTTCCAATGCTAATTAAAATGAATAAAGAGGTATCTAAACAAGAGGGTTGTACGTTTACGAGATGGTGCTTTGATAAAGCTGACTGGAAGAAATTTAAACACTGTTGTGAAGCCTCAGTAGGCTCTATTAGTCTTGAAGGAGATATTGAGGACTATGCAAAACAGGTAACAGACCATATTCTAGATGCTGCAAATCTGACTGTTGCTAAGAAAACAACAGGGAGTAGGAGGAGGGTAGTTCCTTGGTGGAATGAGGAATGCAGTAAAGCCATTAAAGAGAGAAACAGGGCTTTTAGAAAGCTAATGAAAAACATGATACAAGAGAACCTTATAGAGTTCAAAAGAAAAAGGGCTCTTGCTCAGAAAATAATTAAAGACGCAAAGAAGAGATCATGGAGAGATTTCTGTTCCACCATTGGCAGAGAAACAAAATTAGCTCATGTATGGTCTATGTTTAGACAAATGAATGGTAATAGAAAATCAGGTAAAACTCCAGCTTTGATAAATGAGGATGAACTGGTAACTTCAGACAAAGGAAAAGCAGAGCTACTTGGGAAAACATTTATTGCCACTCATAGTGGTGACCACCTTGATGATCTACACAGGAAAAAGAGAGAGCAGGTTCTTAGGGAACATAAAAACATCTGGGAGAAAAAAGAGAATTGTAGTTCAACATTAGATTTGGAGTTCACAATGAAAGAACTTAAAACAGCCTTACAAGGCACAGGAAATACGGCTCCAGGACAGGATCAGATTTGTTATGCAATGCTCCGACAGCTTCCTGAAGTAACGTTACAGATAATATTGAATCTTTTTAATAAAATATGGAGAGAGGGACAGATACCCAGGAGCTGGAAGGAGGCAGTAATACTGCCATTCAGCAAACCGGGGAAAGATCCTGGAAACCCAAACAATTACAGACCTATTGCGTTAACATCTCACATTTGCAAATGGATGGAGAAAGTCATTGTAAATAGATTAGCGTTTTTTCTGGAGCAGAAAGGGCTGCTAAATAATAATCAGTGTGGTTTCAGAAAAGGGCGCTCAACAGTGGATGCCTTAGTAAGAGTGAGCAATGAAATTGAACAGACTTTTAAAATGAAAGAGGTAATGGTTATTGTGTTTTTTGACATTGAGAAGGCTTATGACTCAATGTGGAGAGATGGTCTTATAAAACTAAATCAAATGGGTATTGGTGGAAGAGTCTTTAATTGGATAATGAATTTCTTCACAGGCAGAAAAATCAGAGTTAAAGTAGGAACAGCATTATCTCAAGATTTAGAGGTAGAAAATGGTATTCCCCAGGGAAGTGCCATTAGTCCACTTTTGTTTAATATCATGATTAATGATATTTTTTCAAAACTAAATGGGAGTATTAATTCAGCCCTTTATGCGGATGATGGTACCATATGGATGAGAAGCAGAAATGTGACGCATGTTATCAGGAATATTGCAAGCGCTATACAGGAAGTGGAGAGGTGGTCATATGAGTGGGGGTTCAAACTTTGAGTCAGTAAATCCTGCTACATGATAATAACAAATAAACGGAAGGTTAATAATGTAAACTTAACACTGTATGGTCAACCACTGCAGAAAGTATCGGAGTTTAAATACCTTGGCCTTTGGTTGGACAATAAATACACATGGAAAACCCATATCCAACATTTAGAAACAAAATGTAAAAAAGTAATAAATCTTTTACGAGCTGTTGCTGGATAGACAGACAAACAAGCTCTAATGGACATATATGTTATGGTCCGGTTTTTTCTCGTTCTTTCTGTGAAAATATGTTTCTGATATCTCTCTCCCTCTTTCTGCAGGGGATGTGCCGGGAGGCGGGGCGATCACTGGGAGCAGGGCTTCCAGCACACCTGCAGCTTGTTCTGCCTAATCAGCCAGCTACTTAAGCCACTCTCTCACTGTCTCCTGTGCCGGATTGTTCCCTATGCTGGTGCTCCTCGCTCGAGCTCTCAGTGATCTCCTGCCTGTCGCCACGTGTAGTCCTCAGCGTCTTCCTCGTGCTTTGTCGAGCGCTTTCAGTTGTTTCCTTGTTTTTTGAGCGTGTTCCTCGTTACTTCCTTTTGTGAACATTTTGGCAATAAAAGCTTTTGTTTGAACTCTGCTACTGGGTCCTGGTTCCTTGACTGGCACGTAACAGAACAATCCGGCCAGCATGGACCCAGCAGAGTCAGATTTTTTGAAACGGGAACTCTCCTCGCAAGCGGCCAGGGTGATCCAGGCCGAGTCAGCCCTGCAGCAGTTGTCGGAGCACATGCAACGAGTCTCGGCCGGCGTCTCACAACTAAGTCGGCAACTGGCGGCCCTGGAGGACCGACTCACCTTCTCTCCAAGCCCCGCCGATCATCACCCAGCCGACAGCCTGCCAACCGGCCCAGCACCTCAGGCACGGGAGCCATATATCCCCATACCCGCCAGGTATTCAGGAGATTTAGGGACATGCTCTCAGTTTCTGCACCAGTGCACTTTGGTTTTCACTCAGCAACCCCTCACTTATTCTACCCCTCAAGCTAAGGTAGCGTTCACTATGAGTTTACTCACAGGGCAGGCTGCCGCCTGGTCCTTAGCCATCTCCACCCAACAACCAGAGTTAATTAACGACTATCTCAAATTCACAGAGGAGATGAAACGGGTTTTCGACCACCCGGTAAAGGGTAGTCAGGCTGTAAGCCGGTTGCTTGACCTACAACAGGGGAATTTATCCGTTTCTGAATACGCAGTTAGTTTTCGCATCCTAGCGGCTGAGAGTGGGTGGAATGATTCAGCCTTACGGGGAATTTTTCTTAAGGGGCGGGGAATTAAAGGATGAGCTGGCGGTTCGGGAGGAGTGTAGCTCACTCAACACCCTCATAGATTTGGCCATCCGCCTGGATAACAGGATCAGGGAAAGAGCTAGGGAACGACAGGGGATGAGGAAGAGGCGGTTCCCTCCCGGCATCCCGCTCCACTCCCCTGACTGCACCTCGGGGGCCCCAGATACCACCTCCTTCGCACACGAGCAGCGACCGCCACCTGCTGACGAGCCAATGCAACTGGGACGGGCACGCCTCACACCAGCAGAAAGACGACGTAGAATGCGAGACCAGCTATGCCTCTACTGTGGCCAACGGGCCACGCCTCCCATTGCCCGGAGGTGCCAAAAGGCGGGGCTCACCACTAGAAGGGGGGACTATGGTGAGCCGCATTTCCTCCTCCTCAGCCTCGAGATTACAAGTGCCAGGTACGGTTCACGCCCTCACACACTCAGTCCCCACTCAGGTGCTAGTGGATTCTGGGGCCGACGACAATTTCATAGACACAGACTTTGTTAAAACTCACGCCATCCCTATTTACGAGTTGTCATCTCCTAAAGAGGTGCATTCAGTAGATGGCAAACTGTTAGAGTTGGTCACACACAAGACGGAACCTCTTAAGCTCGTTCTCTCCAGTAACCACCATGAACACTTAGAACTGTATGTTATTTCCTCACCTCTGAACTCTGTCATTCTGGGAATACCCTGGCTTAAGCTTCACAATCCCCACATTGACTGGACCACCGCCACCATCCGCAACTGGAGTATTCACTGCCACGCCCACTGCCTCCGCTCTGCTCTGCCAGCCAGGTCCACGGACTCAGCCCCAGCTCCCGAGGTAATCAATTTAACTAATGTCCCCTCTGATTACCATGACCTGCAGCAGGTTTTTAGTAAAACGGCCGCCACCTCTCTACCCCCTCGCAGACCTTATGATTGCGCCATAGACCTGCTTCCTGGCGCCCCTCTCCCAACCAAAAGACTTTTTCACCTCTCCAAACCCGAGCAGGAAGCAATGGAAAAATATATTACAGAGTCCGTGGCAGCCGGCCTGATTCGACCCTCCTCGTCCCCTGTAGGGGCGGGTTTTTTCTTTGTAGAAAAAAAAGACAAAACACTGCGCCCATGTATTGATTACACCGGTCTAAACGAGATCACTATAAAAAACAAGTATCCCCTTCCTCTGATTGATTCAGCATTCAGCCCCCTGCACACGGCCAAAGTGTTCTCCAAGCTGGACCTCAGAAACGCCTATCACCTCATCCGAATTAGAGATGGGGACGAGTGGAAAACGGCATTTAACACCCCCTTAGGTCACTTTGAATATCTGGTCATGCCTTTCGGACTCACTAATGCTCCTGCAGTTTTCCAGTGTTTGGTGAACGATGTGTTACGCGATTTGCTCAATAAGACTGTTTTTGTGTACTTGGACGATATTCTGATTTTCTCCAGTTCTATGGAGGAACATGTGTGCCATGTACGGGAAGTGTTAAAGAGGTTAATGGAAAATAAGTTGTATGTTAAAGCGGAAAAATGTGAATTTCATGTGTCATCTGTGAGTTTCCTGGGGTTTGTGGTCGAAAGGGGGCAGCTGCGGGCAGACCCCTCCAAGGTAGCTGCCGTGAAGGACTGGCCGGCTCCACCACCCGGAAACAGCTGCAGCGCTTTCTGGGGTTTGCCAACTTCTACCGTAGGTTCATTAGAAACTACAGCCGCCTGGCGGCTCCACTCACTCGCCTTACATCTTCCAAACTCACTTTTGTCTGGTCTGTGGTTGAGCAACTAGCTTTTGAAAAGCTTAAGAATATGTTTATTAATGCCCCTGTTCTTGTGCACCCAGATCCTGAGCGGCAGTTCGTGGTCGAGGTTGATGCCTCGGACTCCGGGGTCGGGGCCGTCCTCTCCCAGCGCCTACCCTCTGACAACAAGCTCCACCCCTGCGCCTTCTTCTCCCGTCGACTCACCCCCGCAGAATCCAACTACGACGTGGGGAACCGGGAGCTCCTGGCGGTGGTGATGGCTCTGCAGGAATGGAGGCACTGGCTGGAGGGGGCAGCTCAACCTTTCATCGTGTGGACAGATCACAAGAACCTAGCCTACCTTCGCTCCGCCCGCCGACTGAACTCCCGACAGGCTCGCTGGGCTCTGTTCCTAGGCAGGTTCCAGTTCACGATTACCTACCGTCCTGGGTCTCGGAACACTAAGCCTGATGCACTCTCCCGTCAGTTCACCCTGGAGGGGGGGGAGCCCTCCAAGGAGACCATCTTGGATCCGGAGTGTGTGCTGGGGGAGGTCCACTGGCGGGTAGAGCGGGAGGTCCAAGAGGCACTTCAAGGACAGACGGTTCCGGACGGGTGTCCGCCTGGGCGGCTGTTTGTGCCTCAGACTGCCAGATCATCGGTGCTCACCTGGGGGCACACGTCTAAAATAGCCTGCCACCCGGGGGTCCACCGCACGCTAGCCCTCATCCAGCAGCGCTTCTGGTGGCCGTCCATGGCCGCTGACGTCCGGACCTTCATTGCTGCATGCACGGTGTGCGCGCGCAGCAAGTCCACCCACCGACCACCAGCGGGTCTCCTGCAACCTCTACCCATCCCTCCACGTCCCTGGTCACACATCGCGGTGGATTTCGTTACCGGCCTACCTCCCTCTGAAGGTAACGACACCATATTAACGGTGGTGGATCGATTCTCCAAGGCGGTACATTTTGTTCCTCTCCCCAAACTCCCCACCGCCTTGGAGACTGCAAATCTCTTAGTGGTGCATGTTTTCAGACTACACGGGATTCCTCAAGATATTGTGTCAGACCGCGGACCTCAGTTCACCTCGCAGGTATGGAAGGCCTTCTGCCGGGCTCTGGGAACCACCTCCAGCCTCTCATCGGGTTACCACCCCCAGTCCAACGGACAGACGGAACGAGCCAACCAGAGCTTGGAGTCCTCGCTGCGTTGTGTGACCTCCCGCCTCCCTTCCTCCTGGTCCACACACCTTCCCTGGGTTGAATACGCCCACAACTCCCTCATCAGCTCGGCCACCGGCTTGTCTCCATTCATGATCAACCATGGCTTCCAACCTCCAGTATTTCCGAGCCAGGAATCCGGCGTGGCGGTTCCCTCAGTCCAGGCCCAGTTTCGCCGGGTCCGACGTGTCTGGCGGGAGACCAGAGCCGCCCTAGGGAGAACGGCTGAGCGCAATCGCCGCCTGGCGGACCAGCGTCGAGTACCCGCACCCAACTACCAGGTGGGCCAGCAAGTGTGGGTCTCCTCCCGGGACCTCCCTCTCCAGACTGAGTCCAGGAAACTCGCCCCCAGGTATATTGGTCCCTACCCCATAGACAAGATCATTAACCCCAGGGCTGTCCGCCTCCGCCTCCCAGCCTCCCTTAACGTCCACCCAGTGTTCCACGTCTCCCTCCTCAAACCTGTCACTGAGAGCCCCCTCCAGCCTCCTGCGCCACCACCGCCCCCCCCACGTCTCATCGAGGGCCATCCGGCCTACACCGTCAACCGGATTCTGGACGTACGCCGACGGGGCAGAGGGTTCCAGTATCTGGTCGACTGGGAGGGGTACGGACCCGAGGAGCGCTCCTGGATTGGGCGCTCCCTCATCCTCGACCCACGACTGCTTCAGGACTTCTATGACAGGTTTCCGGGTAAGCCAGGTAGGACGCCAGGAGGCGTCCATTGAGGGGGGGGTACTGTTATGGTCCGGTTTTTTCTCGTTCTTTCTGTGAAAATATGTTTCTGATATCTCTCTCCCTCTTTCTGCAGGGGATGTGCCGGGAGGCGGGGCGATCACTGGGAGCAGGGCTTCCAGCACACCTGCAGCTTGTTCTGCCTAATCAGCCAGCTACTTAAGCCACTCTCTCACTGTCTCCTGTGCCGGATTGTTCCCTATGCTGGTGCTCCTCGCTCGAGCTCTCAGTGATCTCCTGCCTGTCGCCACGTGTAGTCCTCAGCGTCTTCCTCGTGCTTTGTCGAGCGCTTTCAGTTGTTTCCTTGTTTTTTGAGCGTGTTCCTCGTTACTTCCTTTTGTGAACATTTTGGCAATAAAAGCTTTTGTTTGAACTCTGCTACTGGGTCCTGGTTCCTTGACTGGCACGTAACAATATATAAAGCACTGATGAGGTCAGCAATAGACTATGGCTGTATAGCAGCAGTAAAAACTACTCTACAAAAAATAGACAGATTACAATACAGGGCTTTAAGAATATGCACAGGACTCATGAAAACAACACCAATTAATGCAGTCCTAATAGAGGCAGGAGAAACACCATTGGAGATGAGGAGGAACAAATTTTCACTAACATACTGGGTTAAACTGAAAGGAAATGGTGATGAAAACCCCTCAACTAATACATTAAAACCGTGTTGGGAATACTCTACATTTCAGAGAAGAGGCTTTGGATGGGAGATAGGAGATAAGGTGAAACAGTTTGGCATGGAGAACTTGGAGTTTACAAAAGCTAATCCTACAAGTAATGTTCCTCCATGGCTGTACCCAGAAACAAAAGTTGACATGAGCATTCTAGAAAAGAAAAGAGAATGGCGCTTGACAGAAACTGGAGTTAAAACAAATGTATATCTGAGACAAAAATATTATAGATACCTAAAAATATTCACAGATGGCTCTAAAAATGAACATGAGTGTGTGGGTATTGGTGTTTTCATTCCAGAATTCAATGTATATATCTCTAAGAGAATTTCAAATCAATTGTCAGTTTACACAGCAGAGATGGTGGCTGTCATTGTATGCCTGCAGTGGGTGGAGGAGGTCAGGCCAGATCGGGTGGTGGTGTGCACAGATTCAGCAGCAACTTTAGAAAGTATACAGTCAACTAAATCAGACAGAGAAGATTTACTAATAGAACTACAACATAGCCTATTAAGGCTTCACCGGGGTGGTGTGGATGTACAGTTCTGCTGGGTACCAGCACACAAGGGGGTGAAAGGGAATGAGACGGCTGACAAGTTAGCAAAAGTATCACAAAGAAAAGAAATTACAATACCTATTCAGCTAGGTAAAGGAGAAGGAAAAACAATAATCAAGAAAAAAGGAATGGAAAAATGGCAGGAAAAGTGGGATGAGGATCAGAAAGGAAGAGGATTTCATAAAATACAAAAGTCAGTAATAACTAAGATCTACAGAGAGAGGAACAGGAGGGAGGAAATCCTCATTTCACGTCTTAGAGTAGGACACACCGGACTGAATGACACCATGTGGTTACTGGGGAAAAGGATAGATGATTTGTGTGATATGTGCAGAGTAAAGGAAAATGTAGAACATGTGTTGCTTCAGTGTATGAAGTATAAAATAAAAAGGAAAAGATCTGAAGAAAAAATTAAAGAGGCAGGTAGGGAGTGGGGCCTAAATGGAATTCTGGGAACAGAAGGAGAGGGAGAAGAGATAAAGAAGGGGAGGAGGGCGCTGCTTGTGTTCCTAAGGGACACAGGGCTGGCAGCTAAAATATAAAAATAGGTAAGTGACATGATGATGCACACTCTTGTACAGTAGGTGGCGGTATGCACCTAAAAGTTGTTTGCGACCCGCCATTAAAAAAAGAGAAGAAGAAGAAGAGAGTTCTTTTTTTTTGGAAGATTTGGAGTTGTTTTAGGATTTAGAGTTTATTCGTGAGGAGTAGAGGATGTTGCGGACATTGAATGTAAGACAAGCCGTAGACTTGTTTTTCGAACTGGAGGAGCAGGAGGGCAAAATCTGCATTTCTCCGTCGGAGTCAGAGAGTGACTGTGACGATGAAGTTGAGGATCCGTCCTTTGTGACGGACGACAAGAGGTGAGTCAAACTTCTTATGAACATTTATTGCTTTTGTTTTTCTTACTACTCTCTTTGTAAACGTGTGCTGTGTGATTTTGTGACACACACACACACCTCGCGGTAAAATATTAATATTTTCCCGTGAGTGGTAGTAGCAAAACATGTAGCAGATATTGAGTTGCCTGTCTTGTTGTGGTAGTGAACTGGGTTGGCACTTAACTGTTTGTGTTTGTGGGAAAAAAGAAAGAGACTATTTACCAAGTGGATTGAGTCTAAAGTTTAGGTTGATGAAATAAATGTCATGGGACTATTCAGTTGTTTGGTTTAGTAGTTTTTAGTGGTAGTCTCACATAAACCTACAGGGTTTTCTACAAGGCCTCCCCAAGAATTGTTATTTTATTGTTTTTGTGTATTTTTAAGAGAGGCATGGCCAAAATGAAAAAAAAAAAACCAAAAAACGCCTGTCTTCACCTGGTTTTTGTTGTAAATAGTTATGTTATTGTTGTTTATAGTTTGATTTTATCTCAATTTGACATTTTTTTTAAATTGTGCAAATTGAACTGAACTTAGCTTTTTACATTGTGTTATTGTCATGTACATATACAGAGATGATGAGCAGCCTGGGACATCTACAGCCCCAGCAAGAGGCAGAGGCAGGGGGCGTCAGCGTGGGAGGGAGAATAGATGCCGGTCTAGATCTCCATGTGACCGGTCATCCCAGCCACACCACAGCCCTGAGGCCTGGAGAACAGAGAGTGAACCTAATACTGCTCCAGGAGTCAGTAGGTTCATGCCCCACAGACCACCAGGAGCCCAGGTAGACATGCACTTGGTATACACACCGAAAGATGTGTTTCAGCTGTTCTTCTCCACTGCCACTGTGAAGACACTCTGCAAGAACACAAACAAATATGCAGCAATACAGCAGGAAATGGGGGAAAAAGGACAACTGGGCAGACGTCGAGGTTGAGGAGCTCTATAAATTCTTTGGCCTTCTCATGTACATGGCATTGGTGTCACTGCCATGTCTCCAGGACTACTGGAGACAAAACCACATCCTGTCTTTTGCGCTATTTAGGAACCCCTCACAGTCTGTGAATGGAAGGCCTGTTATATAGTTCTCTGTCTAATTGTGTACATAAACATTTTTGAAGAGAGGCATGGCCAAAATGAAAAAAAAAAAAAACGCCTATGTCTTCACCTGGTTTTTGTTGGAAATAGTTGTATATAGCTTAATTTTATCTCAGTTATACTTTTGCACGTACATATTTACAACTTATGTTTACATTTTCTGCCTTTGAATTTTTTCATTTAGCATGTTTGAATTTTGTATAGTAAAGAAATTGATTTATTTTTCAAATCCGATTTTGTGTTTTTGAGTGTTTTTGAGTCTAGTATGTTAATATAGTATGTCAGAGTGGAAAAATAATTTTCTGGTCATATAGCTAAGGTTGTGCTGAAAAAGAAAGATATCAAACATTGGCATGACAAACATTTTTTATGTGGTATATAAAGGCAAAAATCAAAAGTATACAAAACGGCCAAAATAGCCCAAGACCCTCAATTCAAATTCCTTTGTCTGAAGCAATCAGAAGATCATTTTTTAATTTTAACTAGTGCTGTCTCAGTGCTATGATGCACTCCTGACTGAAATTTCTCAAATAAATTATCGCAGAGAAAGTCACACAGCTGGTCTGCGACTACTTTTGCAAGGATCTTTGAAAGAAAGGGAAGATTAGAAACTGGTCTATAGTTGGCTAACACCTCTGGATCCAGGGTGGGTTTTTTTTTAGAAGAGGTTTAATTACAGCTACCTTAAATGATTGTGGTAAATAGCCTGTTAATAAAGATATATTGATCATGTCTGATAAGTGAGTCTTAACTAAAGGTAAGACTTCCTTAAATAGCCTAGTTGAGATGGGGTCTCAGAGACACGTTGATGATTTAGATGAAGAAATCATTGAGGTCAATTGTTGAAGGGAAATTGGGGAGAAGTTATCTAAATATATATTAGGTTTTATGGCTGTGTTTGAGGGCAGATTGGTTCCATTTGAGGGCAGGAGGTCATGAATTTTGCCTCTAATAGTTAGAATTTTGTCATTAAAAAGCTCAAAATCATTACTGCTAAGGGCTAAAGGAATACAAGGCTCAATAGAGCTGTGACTCTCAGTCAGCTTGGCTACAGTGCTGAAAAGAAACCTGGGGCTGTTCTCATTTTTTTCTATCAATGCTGAGTAATTGTTTGCTCTGGCATTGCGGAGGGCTCTCTTATATGCTTTGAGACTGTCTTCCCAGACTAAATGAGATTCTTCCAGTTTGATTAATCGCTAATTCCTTTCAAATTTTTGCGATATTTGTTTTAATTTTCGGGTTCGAGAGTTGTACCAAGGAGCAAACTTTTTTTGCTTTGTTAACTTCTTTTTAAGAGGTGCTACAGAGTTAAGTGTTGTTCGCAGTGAGCCTGCAGCGCTATCTACAAGATGATCAATTCGGGAGAGTTTCAAGTCAGTACGGGAAACCTCTGTTACAGAAGGACATGGTATTCAATTTAACTTCGATGGAATCATTTCCTTAAATTTTGCGACAGCACTATCTGATAAACACCTAGTATAGTAACTGTTGCTGAGTGTGTGTGATCGAGTAGAAAGAAATCAAAACTTATTAAATAATGATCTGATAGAGAAGGATTCTGTGGAAAGACTATTAGGTTATCAATTTCAATTCCATGCACTAGATCGAGGTTTTGGTTAAAACAGTGAGTGGGTTTATCTACACTCTGACTGAAGCCAATGGAGTCTAATAATGTAAAGACACAAGCTTCCTCTGCTCACGCTAGCGTAAAGCGTAGTAAGTTTGACGGTGACTGCACTGTTAAACATGAGGACATATTCACTGTGAGCTGGAAACAAACTAACAGCTCTCTTAATGATATTTGCAAGTTGCAGTGGTGCTCCATGGTGCAAAAAGGTATATGGTGTCTATCCCTGAACATAACTGTTATACCAACTGTTGCTCTCTGTTGCTTGCTACATTCAACAGTAGAAATAGAAGAGAGCTGAGATAACTTGCTGTAAAAAAAAAAAATTGCTGTAAAAAGCCAGACTTGAGCTTTTTCAAGCCACAAAATGTTTGTGTGAGCTTTTGCACATTAATTATACACTCCAGCATTCTTGAGGGCCTATGTCATGGCAGGTGCATTGCTTTGTTTTGAATGAGCACTGAACGAGTCTCTTGAACATATGTTGAAATGTTGTGTTTATCTTTTTTTTATTACGTTTTATTATTTTTTGTGTACAAATTAGTATTAATTGGTAATTTAAAAGCAGAACTTTTAAATTTGAGGGACCAAAATAGCTGTTGTTGTGCACAAATTATCATTTTCTCTCATAATAATGTCCAACACATTCTTATCCCAAGCTGTCCCTTTCAGTGGCCTTTTATGTCTACATATTATACACTAGGTATCCTCCTGCATCTACTGTGACATTGTGGGACACTGCAACCAAAGCCAGAATATCGACAAAAACACATGGTTAGGTTTAAATAAAAAACATAGGGTTAGGTTTAGGCAACAGGGGTCCGTTTCACAAAGCAGATTTAGTGAAAACTCTGTCTGTTAACCCTGAAATGAGGGAAACTCTGGGTTTTCCATTTCAGAAAGGGAGGTAACTTAAACCAGAGAAAGCGGAGTAACTCCAGCCCATTTCAGAAAGAGAGGTAACTGAAGCCGTTGACAGTTACTATGGCAACTGACTCAGGTTTTCTTCAATGAACCTCAAGTTTCTAGCTGTCTCCTCCCTCTTATGTCACACATGCAGTGTGATTCATTCATTCATTTGTTTAGTGTTGTGCGGGTTTCAGCGAGTTTGATCATCTGTCCTCAAGCTAAAGTCGGATCCTAAATGTGTTCTTGTTTTAAATCTACTTTTTTCAACCATGTTACTGAGGAGGGAGTTACACATTTGTGGGGAGATTATTCACAGGCCCAGAATGGACGTATTATCATTTCCAGAACGGTACCGTTTCACATCACAGTCCATCATTTATATCCATAACCTCATCTGTCGTGACATAACCGACGTCACCAACCGTGGACGTGCACCTTCATCTACCCAGATTCTTTGTGTTGCTCTTCGTTTTTAATATCGGAGATGCAGAAAATATCAGTAAGGCCATTGTCTGCAGAGCCGTGAGAAAAGTGTCCCTAGCTCTGAAACGTCTATTAAACTGTTTTGTTGTGTTCCCTGGACATAAACCTGTGAGGGTCATTAAGGAGGAGTTCCACAGGATTGCAGGTGAATGATGTAGAAATCAGTTAAAATTTATGATTATAAATCATATTCAGTTAATGACATGGTGCTGCAACCTCAGACTGGGATTAGTCATTTTAATTTTTTTTTAGGATTTCCCGGTGTGATAGGGTGCATTGATGGAACCCACATTCCCATCATTGCTCCTTCACAAAATGAAGGAGACTATGTGAATATGAAGTCCATTCACAGCATTAATGTGCAGGTAGATTGACTGTCTCAAAATGTCAGACTGCATCACACTGCAAAAACTCAAAATCATACAAAGAATATGTGTCTTGTTTCTAGTCAAAATGTCTCATTTCTAGTCAAAACAAATCACACCTAAAAGTAACTTGTTTTTAGACCATTTTCACTTGAAAAATAATTAGGTAGGATTGCATCTAAGTGAACTAAATATTAGCTTTAACACCATTCCACCTGTTTGCATCTGTAGCCTAACATTATTGTGATTGCATAAATGTAGCCTATAAAATACATTTAAACTTAGGCTACGCATTGACTTGAGCAGTAATTTTTTCCCATGCCAACTCTCGTTCCTTCGCTGCTGCAGCCATGTTACTCTTCTTCCTGAAAACAGCTTCAAATTCGTTGTATGAGCACATTAAAATATCCAACTCCAGAGGAGTAAAAAATGCAGACCTTTTGTTGTAGCTTGTTGCCATGGTGAATCGTGGTATCAGGGCTCCACTGATGATGGCTTTTTAAAGTCGTGGTGCACGCGCTTAACTCAGAGTTAACAAACTCAGTGTTGCCAAGTCCACTTATTATAAGCGACTTTGGACTTGTTTTTCTGTAAAGTCGCTTACAAATATTGGTAGTCACGGGTTGCGTTTTTTTTGGGCTTATTTCTAAAGCGTAGTTGCCTATTTGGGCTTGTTCCCAGCTCCATAATAAGTTGTCAAGCAGATATTTTCGATATATTATTTAAACGTAGTTTGTCTTGCCTGTTCCCTCTGTCCCTCCCCTTTCCCCATACACACAGGAGACAGCAGAGTTTTTTCCCACCCGCATCCTGCTTCTAATTGGGTCCGTTTCACAAAACAGGTTCAACAAACTCTGAGTCAAATCCTGAACTCTGAGTTGATCTACTCTGAGATAGGAAACTCTGAGTTTCCGGTTCCAGAACAGCTGATTTGAATCAGTTTAATCAAGTCGGAGTAGTTTCACCTGGAGTTAAGCGCGTGCACCACAACTATAAAAAGCCAGCATCAATGGAGCCCCGATTCAACGAGTCACCATGGCAACGGGGACGAGGAGGGCTGCGTTTTTCACCCCACTAGATTAGAAATCTTAATGCGCTCATACGGAGAGTTTGCACACGTTTTCAAAAAGAAGTGCAACACTGCTGCAGCTGCAAAAGAGAGGGAGACGGCATGGGAGAATGCATAAGTTTAAATGTAGTCCTTTGCAATCACAATAATATTACAGGGGAAAACTGCTTGAATGGTAGCCTATTAATTTATTTCATTTAGGTGCAATCCCGCGGGGGAGAAGCGCACTTGGCAGCAGTTTAGGATGAAATATAAAAACATTGTTCAAACAGGTAAGGCTCAGCATAATCTCATGGGGGTACCTGATTTTGATCATGTTTTACATTGTAAAGTAAATATTAAGTGGCTGTTTGACTGTGCAGTTGTTGTATCCCCAACATAATGCTGTTTTCACACACATAAATGTCTTCTCATCTATATCATGTTCTGTTAAATAATTAAGCCTATTTAAACTAACACAGACTTCTACTCAGCCAACAGAAAGAAGGCAGATGCCCGTAAAACGAGCACACTTTTCTGACCGCCCTGCATACAGTTGCCTTACTCAAGTGCTCAGCGTCTCCGACATTGTACAAAAAACTTCCATTTGCAAAGAAACGCAGCGCATTTTTATACAGTCTATGAGCGCAACACACAATATCTGCTGGGATGTGAGAGTATGACTACGATTGGTAATGTTGCAAATGTAAGGACGGATTAGGTTGTGTATGTAGATGATGGACTGTGACTTGAAACAGTACCGCTCAAAAAGATAATTGTGTGGAAATGCTAAAACATCTGAGCGCGGTCTGATAACCATCTCCCGACGAATATTTAATTCTCTGCGCACTTTTCATCCACGGGATCGTTATCAAAAGGACATGCCATGTTAGTGAAAAAAGTCGCCACCTACTGTGCCTAATGGACTTGTAATACTAAATTTAAATGATTTTTTTAATGACAGATGGCAGAATTAGGCTACGCCAAAACTTGCCTGCTGACTGAATGAATGAGGAAATCAAATGGAGTGTGTGGCTCTGAAAGAGGACGGAGACAGAGAGAAACTCGAGCTTCATTGAGAAAACCTGGTCCCGACCAGGTTAGGTTCATAGAGTCTGTTACTACGGTAACTGACCGAGAGCTTAAGTTACCTCTCTCTCTGAAACAGGCTAGAGTTACCCCTCTTTCTCTGGTTTGAGTTACCTCCCTTTTTGAAACAGAAAACTCAGAGTTTCCCTCATTTCAGGGTTAACAGACTCTGAGTTTTCACTAAACCTGCTTTGTGAAACGGACCCCAGGGCAATCTCTTTTTATTTTCTGGTTAGGAAAACGTCAGTCCTGTATCTAAAAGAAAAAAGGAAGATGAGTGCATAAAAAGCAATAATAAATAAAGAATTTGTGAATTCAGGATGATATTTATTTGTGTGTGCAAATTTTAATCAGAGGTTTACTGTGTATATAATGTACTTGGTATATCAGTCTATATTTGATATCCCATCTGTTTTCTAATGTTAAATAATGTTAAAAGGTGCTTTAACTCCCTCTTGTGGTCATTGCCCTGAAGCTCAGGGGGGAGAAAAATAAATAAACTGTGTACCGTGGGTACAGTTTCGCAAAACTGCGCACAGTTTACCAATTTGTCCACATGGATGTAAATTAACAATCTGTACCCACAGTTTAAAATCTGTCCCATCGGACTGTAAAACTGTGCACACAGTTAGTTTATTTTTTTCTCCCCGGAACCTAGGGGGGCTCCATAGAAAAAGTCGCTTGTTTTGGGCTTGTTTTCACAGGCCTGGTTGCTTATTTGTCTCGTGAGATCTGGCAACACTGAACAAACTCCGTGTTGATTGAACCGATTGAAATCACCTGTTCTGAAACCCGTAACGTAGAGTTTCCCATTTCAGAGTTACTCAACTCAGAGTTCAGGGTTAGGCCCAGAGTTTGTTGAACCTCCTTTCTGAGTTTGTTGGACCCATCCACCACCTCTACCACCCGCCCTATAGGGACTTTCCAGCTCTTGGTACTACATCGTTAGTGGCAGTGTTTCAACCTGATGCTTTCCAGCAGCGTATCATACCCTCGTGACAGGTGCCGTCCCGCCACATTTCAAACTGACACTGCCTGTGCACATATCATACTGACATATCTGATTTATTATATTGCTGTGAAAAATGGATTTTGGCTTCAGGTGTCTGACATCGTAATCACTGACAAAGTAGCAGTACTTGATAACTTCAGAATGACAACAGGCTGTACCTTCTCGGCTCCACAGTTTTCTTCAATTTCAGGGGATTATCCTGAAAAGGGTTTTCTCCTAATAGTCTATGCTTTGGCCACAACAAATTAAATATGCTTCACCTTCATCAACCTGGGGTAAGAAGAAATTTTGTGAATGTGTGTTTATGTGTAAGAGAGTGTGTGAGACAGAGAGAGACAGAGAGATATGAACTGATTTTTTATTTGAATTTCATTAGATTAGATCCAGAGTTTATATAGTATTTTTTTTAATTGCTGTGAACTTGAAAAAGCTAATTTGACATTTTTTCGACTGGTGTAACTTTGTATTCTGGGTAGACCTGCACCATAAGTAAAATAAGAGCAACACTGATTTACTTATAGCTTTTTATGGCCTGGATGTGCTGTGGTAATTACGTAAGTATCATACTCTTGACCATGAGCTGACAGTAAACTGTGGAGCTGTAATATTGTATGATAATAAATAAATAAACAGCAAAGAGAAAACATAATGACTTACAACATGAAAGGCCAGTGACATTTTTAAGTCTTCTTTATTAATGCTGCTCTTGTTGTGATACATGCAACTGGGAATTTTTTTAAAAGGCCTTACATAACCACAAGGCAGCTTTTCTAGGCATGCAGAAATCAGCAAACTACTTCAACTTTTGAATAAGTCGGCCTCTGACGCAGAAAAGTGAGGTAATAAAGTGAAAAACAGGCAACATGAGCTCGCTTCACAGCTCCCCGTGATAAAATAATGAGGTCGGCAGCCGCTGATCTAAAGCATTGGCCATCATGAAAGAGGAAAAACAATACCCGCTAAAGCCCCCCGACGCCCAGAGCCAGAACAGATCAAATGTCTGGCACAGAGATTACACGGGCTGCAGTCATGTCTATTAATGAGGTTGACTGAATAATTGAACTGAAAAAATATAAAGATAAGAAAAACAATAAAATATGAAGGCGACATCTGGACGCTGTTTTGAGGGGACAATCTGTTCTCTCCCAGTATCACCATGTCACTTTGTCTCCCCCGTAATGATGAATTTTTGAATGATGCTGTTGTCTGCAGTGTCTCTGGGACTCAAGGTTGGACCGACCCAGAGTCTGACAAAAACAGGTGTCATTTCCTCTCCTTCTTGTTTTACTGAGTTTCTTCCTCTCCTCTTGTGCTTGGTCTCATTTTTCTGTCTGGTTCCTGCCTTGTTCTTTGCTTATTTCTTGTTCCCTTTTAACTCTTGCAGTCTTCCTCTGATTTGCTCTTTTTCTCTACTTCTTCCTACTTTCTGCCTCTTTCATCATTGGGCTTTAATTGGGGTTCTTCCTTCTCTTTACTTATATTTGCTGAAAGTGCGCTCCAATTCCCAGGCTGAACTAGAACTGTCTTGGAACATGGACGATAGCTGTTATGACAAGAACAATGCTCATATGCACCTCATGTTTGGGGGCTAAATTGGAGAAGACAATGTGAATTATGCAAAAAAGAGGAGAAGAAAAGAATTGGTGCATGAATGCTAATGATGGAGCTTTGTAACCCCTTCCAGTTTCTTTTAAAACATGTATACAAAAGCAATTTATGAGAGTACAAGAGCAGAGCTCAGTTATTCATAATGATCCCCTGGTGAACAGAGGAACATACTCTCACACCTTATCACTCACACAGACTGCCTACAGGCCTTTATGTTGCTGATTTCTGTTTTTCTTTCCAATTTAAGTGATTACTGGCATATTCTGCATGACAATGGTATAATTTCCCATCCACGTTTAATTTGCTGCTCTGAAAATTTAACTGATTGGGTTCTGATTGTTTGTGTGAACATGCAGAACATTTTTCAGAGGTTGGAATTGATGCTGTCATTTTGGCAACATTGTTTCAGTACAAATAGCCCTGATGGAGTATTCATTTGTGAGAAAAATGGAGGTTTTCACATGCAAAGCATAAAAATGCCTGCGTTATTATATGTAATTGGAGCTATTAATTGGAAGGAGATGCATTCAGTGGAACCTGCTCTAACCCATCATGACGAGTAGCTTTATTTATTTATTTATTTATTTATTTGTTTATTTGAATGGGACAGTGCACATTGATGAACATGTTAAAACATGTAAAGATGCTGGATTGTAGCTTGACGCTAATTTCCATCCGTAGTCCCATTAACATAAAAACAAATTAAGACAGTACATTTCACAGTAAGAAAAAAGGAGCAGTAGCAATAAAACAAGCGCTAACAGTGGAAAACACATTGAAAAACACAAACCATAATATACAGACAGACAGATAAATTGCAATACAGATTGACTGTGGGTGGAGAGCTAGCCCACAGGTAGGGAGACCACAAGAGTTTCGTTTTGAAGAGTAAAGTGCATAGGTGCTGGGTAAAGTGTCAAGTGCTAAAGTGCATGAGTGCCAGATGAAATTGCACAATGCTCTAATGTGCCAGATGAAATTGCACAAAGCCCTAAAGTGCACATCATTTTAAAGTCCCAGTTTGTATCGCACGAGGCCCAGTACACTCAGTTGCACATGCAGAAGCGTGTAATTATTGCACTGAATGTGATACATAAATGTATTATGTAAACACTACTGATGAGAAAAAATCATACACAAAAGTATTGTGTAATTTTTTGTATACATGTAACGGAAAAAGAAAGAAACTCTGATGATGACCCAACAATTGCATTGCATTACAGGTTACAGGTGGTCGCATGTTTGATTTTCTAGTAACCATGCTTTCAGCTTCCCCTTGAAAGTGCTAAGAGTGGTGCTCTCTCTGATAATGACTGGGAGGTTATTCCAGCTTTGCCCACCTTTTATGGATAGAACATTCTGACCAAAGGTGGTTCTTCTGTGTGTAATTTCACAGTCACCTCTTGTGCCTGACCTAGTACCATGTCCTGTGAGTCTTTTTTTTATGGATGAACTCTTTGACAGGAGCTGGTGCTGGTCCGTGTAAACATTTGTATATGAAACAGGCATTTTTGAATACTTTTAAATTTTCAAAGTCTAGAAATTTGTGCTTTTCCAGGACCTTACAGTGATGATGGGAGTTTGGTTTCCGGTCAAATATCTTTACTGCTCTGTTATACATCTCCTCTATGGGTTTTAAAGTTGAGGTACTTGCAAACGTCCAGTTTGTGAAGCAGTAGTCAATATGAGAGAGAATCAGGCTGAAAAGATAGGTTTTAGCTGCATCATCTGTTAAGAAGGGCCAAATTTGTTTAAAATTTAATAGATTAAAGTTTGCTGTGTTTCTGACTTTTTTAATGTGTTTCTTGAAAGTCAGGTTTGAGTCCAAGACGACTTCGAGGTATGTGAAGTGGGAGACCAGCTCTAATTCCTCCCCGTCAAGAAACACAGTGGACCTTTTGATGTCAGTAGTGCGTTTGCTGAACATCATACACACTGTTTTTTTTGTGTTTAACAGCAGGCAGGTGTTTTTCAGCCAATGTTGTATGTTGTGCAGCGCATCCGTGACCCTTAGTGAGATGTCTTTTGCATCATTTCCATAAGTAAAAATGACCACGTCGTCTGCGTACATTTGTGCATTAAAATCAGTACATACATTAGGCAAGTCATTAATGTACAGTGAAAATAGCAAAGGTCCAAGGATCGATCCTTGTGGGACACCAACTGTGTTTTTAAGAAAGGGGGATTTTACACCATTTACCATGACACACTGTTCCCTGTTCGACAGATATGACTCAAACCATTCCATTGTTTCAGCTGAAAAGTTAAAGTATGTTAGTTCTCTCAGGAGGACTTGGTGGTCTACTGTGTCAAATGCCTTTCTGAGGTCTAGGAACACAGCACCCACATGCGATGTTTTATCCAACATACATTTTACCTTTTCTAAAAACACACAGTTAGCTGACTCAGTGGAATGGTGAGGACGAAAACCAAATTGCATCAGGTGGAGTGGGTTAAATCCCTTATCTAGATGTTCAATTAGTAGTTTCGATACCCATTTTTCAAGCACTTTGGATAACACCAGGAGAATACTGATTGGACGATAGTTGGCAACTGATGTTTTGTCCCCTGATTTAAAAACGGGCGTCACCGTGGCTATCTTCCAGAATGGTGGTACTTCCCTTGAGGTGATTGACTGATTTACTAAGATAGTTATCGGTTTTATCAGTGCATCAGAGTATGTTTTTGATGAAGTCGGTGTCCAAGTCAGATATATCCTTGGCCTTGGAACATTTCAGAGCAGAAATAATCTTCTTCACCTCAAGTTCAGTGATTTGCTTTAATTTAAAAACAGGGTGGTCATTTATGATTGGTCTGGGAAGAACATTGGAGGGGCAAAGAGCTTTGTTATGTCTTTTACACTGTCTAGGAAATATTGGTTAAAGGTTTGGGCCAATACTGCAGAGTCATTGACCAGGATATTGCCAATTTTCAGTGCTAGAGTAGTGCTCGCCTCTTTGTTTTCTTTAACTAGTAACTTATTTAATAATTGCCAGGCTTTCCTGCCATTCCCTTTGGCCCCTTCAATAGCATTCATAAAAAAAAAATAGCTTTGGTCCTTCTTAGTAGCTGTGTTACCTTGTTACGTACATGGGTAAATTTCTGTCTGTCAACAAGCAGCCCAGACTTGAGACTCTGCTTGAGGAGTGAGTCTCTTTTCTTCATCATAGCTCTACAATTTGAGTCTAACCAAGGAAGGTGATTTGTGTTTTTTGCTCTCTTTACACTTACAGTCTGGTAAAGCTCATGTTGGCAGTAAAGTTGTATCCTAGGTCATTCAGCTTTATGAGGCTAATCAGGCTGTTCTAACAAATTTTTCATATGTTTTCCTACAAAAAGCAATGCACCCAAATTCATACATATCCCACATATTTTGAAAGGCTGCCATCACGTGACCAATGTGCTGATGGCAGTAAACAGGGAGGCAGTCACGAGCACAGGCAGGTTGGTGGGGTGAATGGGTCACCAAAAAAGAGTTTTCACCCAGTACTTTTCCCTGGACTCAGATGTTGTCACACTTTGAGTGAACTTTGAGTTCAAAACTGGACTTTCATCAAGGAGGCCATAGTTTGTGTCCTGTGTGACACAACAGTGTTGTTTTAAGGTAATGTTATGTAACTTAGGTAGCTATGTCACGTACTTACATCACTTGTGTGTATTTATGTTATGTTACGTACTTATTCTAACCTTCAATAAACCTTTTTCTTAACCTAACCAAGTAATTTCAATTGTTTGAACACATTAACCATGTGTTATAATGTGTTTCAACCTGGAGACAGCTGTGCATCATATATAGACAATTAAGGATGCCTTGTGCATTGGTATGAGACACCAAGGAGACGTGAGAATGAGCTGGCACTAATCAATACTTATAAAAACAATTAATCATGGGACTATTTGTAATGTAAGAGGTGTCATTTGTATGACTGATAAGCTCTACACCACCAGTGCCAAACACCAGACAAAGTTTAATTTGTTCACTAGCTTGCTGAACATTTAGCACCTAACAGGCCACATATTTTCTCACAATTTAGTGCGGCAAATGTGTGATACTGAAATAATTTCATGTTTTTTTATAAGTTAAATTTACTACATGACTATCTGTCTTACTCACTGGCTACTCTCTAACTTTAAAGTTAATCCCACATCACCAATGATTTTGCCAAGGTAAAGTAGCCAGGAAGCTCAATTTGAGCACTAAACACAAAGTGGTAAAAATTTGTGGCTTACTTTCTGATAACACAACATTTTAAGTTGGCTCCTCTTCCCCTGCTCAAAAAGACTGAGAGAACAGCGGCAGTCAGGCAAGTTAGAGAGTGAATGGGGAGCAGTGTTAACAAGATCAAAGCAATAAATCAGAGATATAAAATGTTATTTATTATTATTTAAAAACAACACACTACAAAAGACCCATTCAAAGTAAAAACAATATAATTTGAAATAGAGACAGAGAGATAAAACATTAAAAGATTAAGCAAAAAATTATTTAAATGATTATAAACTGGAATAATAATATTATGATAATAACACCTTGGGTCTTAAAAATATTAACTTGGAAGCACTCATGAATATCAAAGTTTTTAGTTAAAATTTAAAAACCTACAATGGTTGGGGCATTCCTAAGACCATCATGCTACTGGTTCCATTGCCATGCTGTATAATGACCAAATTATACAGAACTCAGCTGAAGCGCATGCCTCTTCCTGTCTGCTTGGTTTCTCTGCTCTGTGTGTGTGTGTGTGTGTGTGTGTGTGTGGCTTAACCTTGCCCTTGTTCAAACAGACTTGCACACAGAGCAGAGAAGAGAGATAGAGATACCTGGTCGCCAAATTTTTATAGAACCCCAACCTTGCGGTGCTGTTGGCTGGGGACTGCACCCCTCAGGCCAACACCCAGAAATGTCCAGAGCAAACCAAAATAAGAAGAAACTAGAATAACAGCCTTGCAGTTGTATACCTCTGTCATCCAGTCAAGTTTCTCTTCAAGTTTACATCCATGTCTGTGAAAACATGGATGCTTCACACACATCTTCCCACCGTGGCAGCCTAGAAGATCTCAAGGATTAGACTCACCAAGTCAACTCAAAAAACTTTCTTCCCTTCTGTTCCTGAGTTATTTTGAATAATGGCCAAGAAAGTGTTTTTGCAGGACATTATGATATCACAGTGAAGTTGACCTGTGACCTTTTAATGTAAAATGTCATCACTTCATCATCATTTTTTCCTAATATATTTTTTGGGGGGATTTTTTTCATAATTATTGTAATAATCTTGAATTTTGGGCAAAAAACATGTTTTGAGAGGTCACAGTGACCTATGCCCACCAAATTCTAATCAGTTTATCATTGAGTCTAAATGTCTAATGTTTGTTCCAAATTTGAGGAAATTCCCTCAAGGTGTTTAAGAGATATAACATGCACAGGAAAAAAACGGATGAGGTCACAGCAACCTTGACCTTTGATTCAACTCAGCTCAACTCAAACTTTATTTATAAAGCACATTTAAAACAGCCAAGGTTGACCAAAGTGCTGAACAGGTCGATAGAAATAAACAAACAAATACAATGAGGTACCTAATAGTACAACACAGTAATAACCATATAACCAATACAATAAAATAAAATACAAGAGTTATAGAAAAAGATAAAAATAAGATAAAATGTTTGGGTGTCCAGCTCAACCTGAGTTAAAACCCTGAGAGAAGAAGTGGGTTTTAAGAAAAGACTTAAAAACTGCTAGGGTCTGGGCAGACCTAATGTGCAGGGGCAGGCTATTCCAGAGCCTAGGAGCAGCTGCCCCAAAGGCTCTGTCACCTCTGGTCTTTAGCCTAGTCCTAGGAGTAGCCAGTAATAGCTGACTGGCCGATCTCAAGGCTCTGGAGGGAGCATGAAAGAGCAGGAGTTCGGTTAAATGACCTATGACCACCAAATTCTAATCTGTTTATTGTTTAATTGAAGTGGATGTTTGTACCAAATTTGTGGAAATACCCTCAAGACATTCTTGGGATATCACGTTCATCAGAATGAGATGGACACAAGGTAATAATGACATTGACCTTTGACCACCAAAATGTAATTAATAAATTAATAAGTCCAAGTGGATGTTTTTTGCCACATTTAAAGAATTCAATTTTATTTATAAAGCCCAATATCACAAATCACAATTTGCCTCAGAGGGCTCTGTCCTTGGACCCTCACAGTGGATAAGGAAAAACTCCCTCCAAAAAACCCTTTAACAGGAAAAGAAAAAGAAAAAAGGTAGAAATCTCAGGAAGAGCAACTGAGGAGGGATCCCTCTCCCAGGACGGACAGACATGCAGTAGATGTCGTATGTACAGAACAGAAGGAATAGATATGCATTCACAAAAATGAGACAGGCACAAGGTCATAGTCATTTCATTCTTGAGTCCAAGTGGACAGTTGTGCCAAATTTGACAGAAAGAAATAAAATTATATATATATATATATATATATATATATATATATATATATATATATATATATATGTACACTTGTAGCTGTGGCTGGAGGCATTGTGTTTTTAGGGCTGTCCATCTATCAGATTCTATTGAGATGGCAATATCTCAAGAATGCCTTGAGTGATATATATACACACATATATACATATATACATATACATCCAGTGGCGGCTCCTGCCAAATTTCTCAGGGGGGGCAATTGTTGTGATGATGGCTGAGGTGACCCGTTCAATGGGTAAATTTGAAATAATTTGGCTCTACAATGACTGAACAATCCACTGTGGTCATCAGCAGACTACTTTTCATGAGTTTGTCCACATAAATACCTTTGAATGTAAACAGAGACCTGTTTTACCATTAATCAAATAAAACTGAGTAAGGTATTCACTGAGTCACTGTCAGTCTTAATCAGAAAACATTTTATTATAGCTAAGTGGAAATTCATTTTGTGTTCTGATTAAATGCAGGCATACCCTACAACTTAATACAATGCACATCACATAGTATCACTGCTCTCACGTGTCCCCCTCAATGTATATGGTGACTAGGCCACTAAGGCTAATTAGGCTACTGTTGTCCGGGTGCGCAAAGGTGAAGTGGCTGGTCTTGTCATACAAAGTTTGATGGAGTGTCAATTGGACAATATGGAGATATTTGCATGTTGAAAGCCGGACTACAAATGTGGATAGACAGGGAGAAACACACGCAAGCCTAAGATGTGGTAAGATACGATATTCCTCACTATATGAAGTGACTGATAACAAGATCTGTATAATGGGTTGTAAAGAAATTCGAAATTCGTTTTTATCTTGTAGACACTGGATCTGGATAGCATGATGGGATGACAGCACAATGATATGTGTGATCACTGGAAAGCCCCGTCCTGCGCTCCGGTTCCGCTGTTTCACATGATGTGTGGCTTCTCGCTAATGGTCGCGGAGAATATCCATAGAGAAGAATGGGTGCAAATTTGGACGCATTATGCGTCGTTACTTAATAACCTACATGGTTAAAAAGCCTCTTGGATCTGCTGGAAACGTTAGCCATGTTGATCTTGGATGTGACCGCTGCGCAGTGGCGCTGCCTCATGTGATGTCGGAATAATCGGAAAAATGAGTTTCCGACCGTAAAGCAATATTTCAGTGGAAACGGTTGACGACGTGTTTTTTAAACATTTTGAGTGATAAAATACAACACATCTTCTTTGTAATGTCCATGATGTCTCCACATTACGACTTAAACGCTCATGAACACACAATGAAGTAAGAACGACTTCCCGACATGGGAAACCGGACCATCCGAGGAGCACATGAATGGTGGTGGTTTATGTATGACGAAAACACACTGGGGCAAGCACTCCTGGAACCCTTAGAGATTGCATTAGAGTGCCTGCATTTAGAAAAAAAAAAAAAACATTTTACATGGAAGTCTATGAGAGTGAGTCGGGGCGATTTCCAGCCAGGCTGATATCGCCCTAAAGGGCCGGAACGTGACTTCATACTGCATCTGATTGGATATTCAGAGGCAGGATGAGTTGTTTCAAGTGAAAATGATCAGAATAATTAATATATTGTGTGTCTATATGACAATAATGATGATGATAATCATACATTTATTATCATCATCATCTTTCTTTTCTTTTGTGGCTCAAGGAGGGGCGGTGCCCTATATATATATATATATATGTGTGTGTGTGTGTATATACAGTGGTGGAAAAAAGTTTTCGGACACCCTTAAAATTTTACACAATCTCAAATATTATCATGAAATATTTGTGGAAAAATCTTTTTTGTGTTTCAAAAGGTGTGGCTGTATTAGACAGATACAAACAAATACAAATTATATTTTTTTTGTTTATTGTTCACAAGAAAAACTAACAAAACTAAATTCTTGACAGTTTCAATATGTCAGTTCTCAACATTGTCGGTATCAAAGTCAACAAATAACAGACAATGTGTTCAAAACTGAACAAAAAATAAATAAACCATCGCATCATCAAATTAATATTTAGTAGTCCTGCCACTGGCACGTAGTAGAGCTCTAATCCTGGCTGGCATGTTCCCCACGAGCCTTTCACACTGTTGAGGGGTAATCTTGTCCCATTCTTCTTGAATTACTGCTTTTAATTCTTCTAAATTCTTTGTTTTATGCTTTGAAACAGACCTTTTGATAATCCACCACAGATTTTCAATGGGGCTCATGTCCGGGGATTGAGCTGGCCACTCTAAGACCAGCCAAGTTCTACTGGCCTTGGATGTGTGGCAAGGGGCATTATCTTGTTGAAACATCCAGTTTTTACCTCGACGGAACATTGCACGCGCAGAAGGGAGCATGTGGGTTTCGAGAATGGTACAATACTTGGTAGAGTTCAATGTGCCATCACAGACAGTGAGATGACCAACACCAGCAGCACTCATGCATCCCCAAACCATACTGCCTCCACCATGCTTGACAGTAGGTACTGTACATGCTGGAGATAATGCTTCGCCTGGCCTTCTGCGTACCCTCACATAGTAGGAGGAAGATAAAGCTGGAAACTGGACTCATCTAACCACAAAATCTTCTTCCAGTTCCTGGCTGTCCAGTTCTTGTGTGCCTGGGCCCAACGACGTCAGGCTAACCTCTGTTTCTCATTGATCAGGGGCTTCTTGATAGCCTTGTAGGACCTTAAGCCATGATCTAAAAGTCGGCCACGTACAGTGCGGGTGGAACACTGGACACCAGTTTGATTTGACCACTGCTGCTGAAGCTCCTGTGATGTCATTCGGCAGTTTTGCCTGCACATGTGGATCAGGATGCAGTCATTTCTTGCTGAAGAAACCCTTGGATGCCCAGATCTTGGTTTGTCTTCCAAGCTGTTGGTTCGTCTGTATTTCTGCAGAGTGTATCCAACTGCTGAAGGACTGCATCTGCACTTCCTGGCTATCTGGCGGCAGCTGTACCCTTCCTGGCTGAGAATCTTTATCATCAGGCATGTTTCCTGCGTTAGGTTCCTTGTTTTAGCCATTTTTGTGTCTGAAGAACTTTCAGATGTGCTGGCTTTATGTAGACACGAAGCTTGGCAACAAAAATTGTGTCTTTTAATAAAAAGAATGATCTTCATCACTGGTACCAAAATGAGCCAATACTCAAAATTTCTTATGTATTTTTATGGAACCAATCAATTTTAAGTTTTTAATGGCTTTTTTAGGATTTATTTAGTATTTTGGCTGTGACTGTACTAAAAGAAATTGCACTTGAAGACCTAAGAGTGATTCTTAATGCAATATTTCACAAATGCATGGGGTGTCCAAAAACTTTTTTCCACCACTGTATATGACTCAATACATACACACACACACACACACACACACACACACATATATATATATATATATATATATATATATATATATATATATATATATATGTGTATGTATCACTCAAGGCATTCTTGAGATATTGCCATCTCAATAGAATCTGATAGACGGTCAACCCTAAAAACACAATGCCTCCAGCCACAGCTATCACAGCCACCAAGACATAATAAGAAAATCCTCATTTCCTAAAAACCCTGCATGTTATATCCTGAAAAGCTCTTTATAAATTACTGATACAATGTGACACTCAAACAGCAAACTGAGTGGCTGTTTTACCAGTCTTGACATCACACTCAGGCCAAACTCTCATTGGGAGATTCTGTCATTAGTCTGAAACATGTTTCTGGTGTTGACTGTCTGTTTTTAAAGATAAATGAGTACTGATTACAGCACTTGCTGTTACAATTTGAATCCTTAGGATTAGGTTTTATGTTAGAATTTTAACAGATACAGGCACAGCACACATTATATTGAAACCTCTCCTCAAACACTCTCTCATAATATAATCTACTCAAACTTTGGTAAAATTTATGTCAAAATCATATCAAATGAGGATTTCATACTTTTGGAGCAAAACCGAGAAGTGGTACTTTCATAGCCTGGTAAGACCATCCTGATGAGATGAGCTCAACATTCTGTTTCATTCTCTGTATCAATCTGGCTTTGCCACTGCCCCAAACACTTTCAGTGGGCAGGAGTACTTTCCTTGAAGGACAAACACCTTGAGCCAATCAGCATAACGGAACATGTTACAAATGTGTTATGTTAGACAGTGCCAGTAGATCTAAAAAATACAATTTATTAATAATATTTACCGTTTGTATGTGATGTGTACCTTGCCAACAACAATCCCCCTGAGGTTTCTGTGATACACTGGTGTTGCCAGCATATTTCGCCATTTTGTATTCAGCAACCAGACCTCTGGGCTGCCTGGACTTTGAGGTCTCTTGTATCTGGTCCTCCATTAGCGTAACCAGTGGCCAAACAACAATGATCACTGGATTTTTATTGGATCTTCTTCATCAGCAACGGAGCCAGTTGATAAATTAAGCTTTTGCTGAATCCAGTTAGAAGAATGGTGAGAACGTCTTTTCCTCAAAGAAACTACATGAGAGCATACTCTTGTTCTTGTTTAATTGTTGTTATTGACTCTATTTCTGCAATAACTTCACTTCACAAAGGTGTATCTTATCTAATCTTATCTTACTGCTGTGTTTACTCTGCTAACATTTGAGTTAGCGCTGTTTGCTTTAGGAGCTGCCATTACTATTCTGCAAGCTGTGGCCCGCATTTTACATCATCAGCTGCGATGCAGTCCCTGGCTGCTTACATTGTCAAGTACGTTGCAGACCCCTGATTGGCCCCAACTGGATTTTCATTTCTGGAAAGTGTTTGGAGTGGCACTGACTGATACAGAGAGCGAAACAGAATGTTGAGCTTATGTCATCAGGATGGTCTTAACAGGCTATTTTTTTTGCTCTCTACTTGTAAATTAAAAACTAAACCAAACTGAAAAGATTTATGTGGGTATAGGGCAAATTGAAGATACACTGACATTTTTAGGAAAGAAACTTGATGACCCATCTCTGTACCAGACACACAGAGATGGAATATATATTGATCTTCTCATCTGACTGTGGGTTAGACAGCAAATGTATTTCCTCAAATGTCAGAATGTCACATTGTTCCTTTAATCTAATATTACATTTTTAATACATAAATGATGCATGACTCACAGCCAAACAGCTGCTGCTGTTGTTTGTGGTAAAGTGTGGGCTGTGGAGAGCTCATTACATGTAATTCTATTGTTCCATACTGTAATTGCTCATGTTACAGTTGTTTAATTGTTCTGACCTGCCTGCACAGTGTGATAACATCCTTTTTAGAATAGAACAAATCCACGGCCAATGAATCCAAATGTCCAACATGAGCTGTAAGAAATTATCATCACACACACAGTGGACAGAATATTATACGAGCAGTACTTAACACTTGTTTCACACACTCAAACACACGCAGACGCATTGGGAAGTATCCCATCTGTGGGCCACCAGAAGCGCATGTAACACTTCACATCTTTCTTGTAAACACACACACACACACACACACACACACACACACACTCAGCCTGCTAGATAATGCACATACTAATTACAAAATCATAAGGTCATCAGCATACTCAAACAGCTAGCACGGGAATTTAATGCCAGAGTATTACCTGATTGCAGTTCACAGTGCACCATTAGAGGAAGGGCTCTTGGGAAGTGGCTGGTCATATAATTAATGTTATTATGTAATTACAAAGGTCAGATGGAATTGTAATGTATTATTGTCATTTACTGCATTAAATGATAATACCACAGTGGCCCACAAGGCCAAAACATTTCCATCAGGAAAAACATGATGCAGCTTAAGAAACAATGCTATTTTAAAAAGACATACAGAAATCCAAAACAAATACAACAGAAATGTGCTTCAAATGAAAAAACATGCTGCAGAATGCGAAAACAATTATAACAGCAAATACGCTGCAAATACAGAAAAAAAAAGACAATTACCATTTTGTGGTTGTATGCCTCTACAAACTCATCTAGTTTAAGCTTATGTCCATGTCTGTGAAAACATGGATACTTAACACACACATCTTCCCCTCAGCAGCGCAGAAGAGCTATACAGTCAGCACAGTTTTAAGGTGGGCACCCAGGATTAGTGTCACCAATTAAGTATCTGACCAAATGCCTCCCCTTTTGTTCTTGAATCATGATATTGAATAATCAAGTTTCTCTTACAGTTAACATCCATGTCTGTGAAAACATGGATGCTTCACACACATCTTCCCCCCATGGCAGCCCAGAAGATCTCAAAGATTAGACTCACTGTTACGTGCCGTGTTGTGTTTGGTGTTTTGTGTTTTCTCTCTGGTTCTCTCTCACCAGGTACCGCCCCCTCTCCTCCCTCCGCTGATTACTGCAGCTGTGGCCCATCACAGCGGTGTGATTAAAGCCACCCTGGAACTGGAGCCGGTGGCTAGTGGGACTTTCCGGCAGCGTGCAGTGCAGACCGTGGCTGTGTGCGTGGTGGTGTGCGCTTGGGTGTTTAGTGACCTAGTCCCAGTGTTTATTCTTCTGCCTTTGTTATTGATTATTGATTATCTGTTATATCATTCTTGTTGCTAGTCGGCTCCCCTTATTTGGGAGCTTCTTTTGTGTTTGCAATAGTAAAAAATTCGCTGCCTTGCAGTCGCTTTAGTTTACTTCCGTGTTCTTCATTATTGGTTATTGGTGTTAATTGTTACCTCCCCTCCCCTAGGCCCTTAAGGGTTCGTAACACTCACCAATTCAGTATCTGAAAAACTTTCTTCCCTTCTGTTCCTGTGTTATGATTTTGAATAATGGCCAGAAAAGTGTTTCTGCAGAGCATTATGATGTCACACAAGTTGATTTTGACCTCTTGCATATTAAATATCATACCTTCATTAGTATTCATCATCCTATTAGATATACATGTGAAATTTTGCCATTATTAGGACATGAATTCCTGAATTATGGCGAAAAACATGTTTTGTAAGGTCACATTGACCTTGACCTTTGACATTCAACCACCAAAATTTAATCAGTTCATTGCTGAGTCCAAGTGGATGTTTGAGTTAAATTTAAGGAACTTCCCTCATGGCCTTTTTGTGATATCACAAAATGAGACAGATGCAAGGTCATAGTGACCTTGACTTTTGACCAAAATTTAATTCCTTCATCCTTGAGTCCAAGTAGATGTTTGTGTCAAATTTAAAGAAATTCACTCCAGGCATTGAGATATCATGTTCACAAAAATGCGATGGTCAAGGTCACAGTGACCTTGACCTTTGACCACCAAATTCTAATCAGTTCATTGCTGACTGAAAGTGGATGTTTTTGCCAAATTTGCAGAAATTCTCTCAAAGTGCTCTTGAGATATCAAATTCACAAGAATGACATTGATGCAAGGTCACAGTGACCTTGACTTTGACCATCACCAAAATTTAACCAATACATCCTTGAGTCTGAGGGAAAGTTTATTCCAAATTTGAAAAAAATCCCTCACGGCATTCTTGAGATATTGTATTCACAAGAATGGGATGGACAGATGGACAGACAGATAGATGAATGGATGGACAGACAACCTGAAAACATAACGCTCCCCCGGCCGTGTCTATTGCCAGCGTGGAGACAAAAAAAACAGTAAAGCGCTGCACATCCAGTCACCTCAATGGAAGTTCTCCAGGCCTCTGGAGGGAGTGCTGAGTGGGACAGCTTGATTTTCAATTCAAGAGAGAGAGACCAGAAGAGAGAGACTTTTTTGGTGAAGTGGAGAAAAAAGGGTAGTAGAGAGACGACATAAAAGAGACATATTCTTTTTTTTTTTTACATTTGGCCTTATTTTTTACAGTTATATAAAAGAGCAACAGATTTACATAGGTTGTAGTGATGTTGGGGTCAGGATTTTTAAAACCAGAGCTAATCTGCTCTGCAGGACCGTTATCATCAGTGACCCAAACCTGACCTGCAAAGCGGAGCTACTACAGTTTCTGATAATGACCATCACTATTAAGTTACTTGCTGTTGGCTATATTGTATGTCATTTTCAGTTTTGTCACAATGTAAAACCTGTGGTCTCTATTTTGATAAGTACAAATGTAGGACAGCAAGTACTCACCCATCTTTTACATAAGCACACAGCTGATAAGTATGATAAGTAGGAATTTTATATGTTGGAACAGAAGTGCATATTTAATGCATTTAGTGTGGACAGAGAGGTGATTGCTTGCCTTTAGGGCAAGGTGTTAGGCCTATATATTTGCAGTTGAAATATTTTTATCAGACATTATGACTGGAGAGATTTAAATATGTTGGACTTAAACAGATTTTCTTGGTCAAAAAACAGATAAAGGAAAGCCTGAAAGCAGCAGCACTGATGAGAAAGCTACTTGCTGTGTGAGAGACAGCGAGAGAGGGGGGAAAAGAAGGTGGACATTGGATAATTGTCCAGTGTTTCTGTAGGTTATTAATAACTCACTTAGAATGCTGCTTTGTCACTTTATGACCTGTCTGCCTGAAACCAACAATGTTTTCTAACAACCTTAACTGAACTACCCAACCCTTTGGTCAACATGCGGGAGCCCCAGGCTGTGGGTTGACCCATGCATCACTGGTAGCTGGTGCTCTCACGGGTTGAAAATCAAGTTGTCCCACTTAACACTCCCCCTAATGGGCCTGAAGAACTTCCGTCGTGTTGACTGGACGTGCAGTGTTTTTCTGTTGCATTTTTGTGTGTGTCTGTGTGTCTGTTCTGACTTTGCATCGTTTCTGTTTTTGCAGTGTTTTTGCTGATCATGTATTTGTTTGGCTTTCTGTTGCACATTGTTTCATTTGCAGTACATTTCTGTTGTATCTTTTTTTTTTTTTTTAAATTCTTATGTATTTTGGAATTGGCATTGTATCTGAAGCTGCAGAATGTTCCTCCTATTTGAGCTGTTAGGGTTAGGGTTAGTTGCAATGTCGTAAAGTATCTCTGGATCCAATATATATCCCTATATATTGCAAAGCACTTCTACTGCTTATACTGTATCCTTACCAGAACTTTATGCTGATAAAAAATAATAATTTCATGCTGATATATCAGAGAGTTTTCCTTGAAATATCTCCACACTTAGCATCCTAAGCACACAGATATTCAGGGAATGTGAGCCCCGGCGAACAGCAACAACATGATTTACAGCTATTTCCTTCCCCAAAACTATTTACTTTCAATCTGTTCAGAGGCTGGGGGTTTGTTTACATCTTGAGAAACACACTCTGTACTTTGGAGGGAGCTTTAATGTTGGTATAAAAAAATACAACCCGTTTTAGCTTCTAATCAGATGTTTTACTTTCTATAGCCATGAACTGTATAAGATAGCCTTTAAAAAAAAATAAAAATCAAATATGTGGCATAAAATGGCCGTTTAATTACTACTACCACTGTCAGTTTAAAAACTTGGATTACCTGGCCAGTTGAGGAATATATTTAAGAAACTTGAACTGACTAAGTTTTAACATTTTCTTGTATGGAAAGGGTTTGTTCCTCCTAACTGAAAACTTACAGAGGAATCTAATATTTGGAAGCAACAAAATTGTAAATATCTTCTTTTTTATCGGATTGAGAGTAAAACCTGTCTTGCACTAAACTTTGCAGAACAAACAAAATGCATCATTAAAAAAAAATGTGTGTAAACTAAGCCAATAGGTAGGTGGCCATGTCAAATCTGCAGTTTACAGCAGTTAACATATTTAAGAAAGTTTTATGGGAAAGCGACACACACAGACAATAAAATTACTCATCACCCAAATCACCCAATTGCTAATGTAAAACTGGAAATACCAGATTTTCAGTTATAAAATTAGTAACATCG
This sequence comes from Epinephelus fuscoguttatus, assembly GCF_011397635.1. Taxonomy (NCBI): domain Eukaryota; kingdom Metazoa; phylum Chordata; class Actinopteri; order Perciformes; family Serranidae; genus Epinephelus; species Epinephelus fuscoguttatus. The sequence continues at coordinate 2,789,972 of NC_064772.1, read as the reverse complement.
TACAGTCTCATTTTACCTTAAATGTATCACATTTTTCTCTCACATTAAGTTTGACTTTGCCATCCATATAATACATAAAACTGTATTTAACTCTCATATTTTCCTGAATCATGGAGTGTGTCAGTGATGAGTGATTTCTTAAAGATGACCTATTATGCTCATTTTCAGGTTTATCCACCTTATGTCTGAGGGTGCTATAATAGAATTATTAGTATGGGTAAAACTTCTGGTTCGTTAGAAGAAGTAGTTAGTCACATCAACTGTCTATGGTTAGTCTCAGTGGCTAATCTTGGTGGCTAACCACCAAAGGTGGTTCTTTTTAAAAGTCATTTGCCTTCAGTTTAGTGACTACTGCTTTGTTTTTAAAGAACTAGCATTAAATTAGCATTTTCCAAAATGTCCCCGCGGGGCTCTGGTTGAGCTGTCCACCTCTGTAACATTACTAACAACCAGACTAAGCTGAATTTGTTGCTTTAACAACAGTGTTGAACATGCCACCAGAACAACGAGGGATTGTTCTTGTAACTACCCATACACTTCAGATAGCCTACCTACAGAGAGGAATATGTTACCCATGCTATATAACCTTAAAGCAGTGGCGTTTTCTCTCGGAGGCCAAGGGAAGCCAAGCTTCCTCTGTTTTTTTCAGACTGTAATTGTCATTTTAATAAAAACACTTTGTTTAACAGTTTCGGTAATTCTTCTGTGCTGTTGCTATCATCTCTTCTCTGAGTATTTTACAATGAGTGAAACAGCGCCCCTCTAAATGAATGTGTGGTGAAACACAGTATTGCACTTTATATTGCACTCCGGTAGACTGTCTTGTCTGCGGGGAAGCCAGGCCAAGTTGGCATCCCTTGGTGAAAAAAAAAAGAAATATTAACCAATCAGATTAGGTTATCGTCATGCTAATGTCAAACTGTGATTAGTCAGGACTATGCCAAGGGAAGCCAGCCGCCCTTTGGTTTCACACCAATCAAATAGCACGTTATCAACGTCACTGAATGTTACTGCAGTCATGGAGGGTGGCGATTTGGAGTTTTTGGTAAAAAACAATTTTGCAAAACTTCCTTTACAGCAGCAACTTATAATTAAATCAGACGGCAGACCAACACCAAAACTAGAGCTGCGGACAGAGAAGAAAAAGGGACTAGGACTTTCAATGAGGAAAATTATGTCCGCACCGAGTGGCTAGTTGGTAGCGCTAACCTTCAGCGGCTATTTTGCTGGCCCTGTCTTCTTTTTGACAAGGATACATGCTCACTGAACAATCCTTGGGTCACTACAGGATTCATCTACCTTGCTAACCTGTCACGGGCAATCGAGAGGCATGGTAAATCAAAAAATCACATAGATTGTGCTGTGAAATTAAAGCTTTTTGGACGTGTCCGCATCGATGAGGTTCTGGACTTGGCAAGAAGCATTAGCCCCAAGAAGCACAATGAACAAGTAAAGAAGAACCGGGATATTCTGATGAAACTCATTGTTGCTGCCTTGTACCTTGCACGCCAAGAACAAGCATTCAGGGGACATAATGAGGCCGCTGGCAGCTCAAACAGAGGCAATTTTGTGGAGCTGGTACACGCATTTGTGGAGTTTGACACTACACTTGCCGAGCACTTGGGATCATCAACAGTCTTCAGCGGTATGTCAAACACCATACAGAATGACATCATTGAAAGCATAGCTCGTGTTATCCAGGATGAGACTGATAAAGAAATAAACACGTCACCTTTCATTGCTGTACAAATGGATGACACATCAGACATTTCCAACAAGTGCCAACTCACTGTCATCATCAGATATGTAAATGAAAAAGGCAGTGTGTGTGAACGTTTTCTCAGCTTTTTTGATGTCAGCTCAGAAAGAGATGCAAAAGCTATAACATCTGTTGTGATGAAGACCATCAGGAACTACTATCCCACAAATAAACTCATTTGTCAGACGTATGACGGAGCAAGCTGCATGAGTGGACAGCATGGTGGAGTGCAGGCTTTAGTGAAATCCCACTGCCCAAATGTGCTATTTATCCACTGTTACGTGCATAAGTTAAATTTGGTTTTAGCACAAGGCACAAATAACATCCAAGCAGCCAAACTGTTTTTTGCCAGTCTTGATGCCTTTCACAATTTTTTCTCACGTTCATGTAAGAGATTGGCATTATTGTGTGAAGTTGACAGAGCTGTGCGTGTACCAGGGGGTTCTGCTGTGAGGTGGAACTTTAAAAGCCGCGCTGTACATGCCATCCATGAAGGATGCAGGTCGCTCTGTATCGCTTTTGATAAGATAATGACAGAGCCAGGATGGGACAAAGAGAGCATTGCACAGAGTGCGGCCTTGAAGCAAAAACTTGATGATTCTGAGTTTACTTTCCTGCTCGGGGTTTTTCAGTCCATTTTTGGTCTCACAGAACCACTCTTCCAGGTTCTGCAAAGTAAGACGGTGGACATCAAAAAATGCCAGGATCGGATCAAGATCACTCTCAGCACCCTCAAAGCCACAAGAACAGATGTGACATTCAGTGGCATTTGTGATGAAACAGTCCAGGCAGTTGGAGAACCCGTGCCCCGACGTAAACGTTGTTGCCGCAGCTGGGAGGACCTGGAGCAGGGGGTTAACCAGCACCAAGAAGGAGACAAGGAAATTGTTGTATCTTTCCGACGTCTTTACTTCCAGATTGTTGACGGTGTAGTACTGCACATGACCCAAAGACTTGCAGATATGGAGCACCTGAGCTTTTTTCGATTTCTAGATCACACATCATTTGCATCTTTCTGCAAGCCAGCTGCATTTCCCAGCAGTGAATTGGCTCAGCTGATCAAGACGTACCCATTCTTTGATGAGCAGAAGTTAAGAAATGAGCTGCACACGTTGTACAACAACAAAATGTTTCACAAGCCACCAGGAGAGCTGGTACAGCATCTTATTGAGGATGACCTACAGGGCACACTGCCTGAAGCCTACAAGCTGCTCCAGCTTATGCTCACAATACCAGCCACCAGCACATCAGCAGAGCGCTCCTTTTCCTGTCTAAAAAGGATAAAAACTTATTTGAGGAACACATGTGGACAGGACAGACTTGTCAACCTAGCCAAAATATCCATTGACTCTGTTGTTGTGGAGGACCTAAAGGCCAGTGGGAAATTCTACGACATAGTTATTGACCACTTCGCAACCAAGAAAGACAGGAGAATGGCCTTGGGGTGAGTTAAATGCACACTCCCTCTCTCTGTGACTTTACTGTTGATTGAACAGCCTATGTAGCTATGTGTGCATTTTTTGATGTGGTTATTTGCTTATTGTGCCTTGCTTGCCTGGATTTAGCGGTATGTGTTGTCAGTCCACTGAAGTAGTTGTTTTATTGCGGTTGTTTACATACATAAAATTTACTGTAAGCACCCTGGACAGCACCCACAGGGCCAGGTTACCTGAATAGATGAGGTTGTTTATAGCCTCTTTTGACATTATAAACATTATCAAGCACATACATTGGGGTTTGTAAGTCATGTATTTGATACATGCAGCTTATTGATACTTCATAATGTGAACATAAAACTGAAACATCTCCATGATTGAGTTTATGAATGAATGATTTTTTTATTCGTTATCAAATTTGTACTGTGTATTAAGTGGCCGGTCATGCATTTGGGTAGCGGAGTTGCATGGATTAGTAAGTTGTTTTGGAGGACCGGGTGTGTGTGAGTGTGAGTGAGAGAGATGGAGAGAGAGAGAGCTTGTGTATTGGTAAACGCAAGTGACGTGTGTGCGTGCGAGCGTGCGTGTGTTGAAGTGTCTGTTAGATACAGTGTTTCCCACAGGACAGGAATCTATTCGTGGTGGTGTGGTCCTGGGAGGGGGGGGGGGTATTAAAAATATTTTTCAATACTCATCTGTGTGAAGAAGTGAACATCCAACGTCAGAGTTAATTACTAACGAGCAGAACCACACGGCTGGGCTCCACCGGCTGCAAACCTGTGTGCGGCGTATTCATTTGGGCTCCACTGACTGCGTACGGAAGCGACACGTAGAGACGCCAGCGGGGTTGTTTACTGTTTGCCGAGCCGAGAGGCTGCATGTAGGCTGCATGAAATGTTAAAGCATTTTCCACCTAAGTTATTACATATATTTGAGTTATCTACAAGTTTACTGTACTGTTTGTCATCTACTCGCTTTCAAATGTCCGCCACGGACATTTACACAATGTCACAGATAAACATGGGTAAATGCATGGAAAAAATCATCACATATCACCTCTGATAATGGTTTATTCATTTAAAAACACATTGTGCTTGTTTAGCACACTATTTCATATAGTTTTTATCTGCTGGAGGGTCGCGTAGGGGAGCACAGCGCGACAAAAATAGAAGAGCCGCGTAAAATAGAGAGTTGTCCCGCGGCAGTCGAGGGTTGTCGTGCCGCTCCTGTTGCCAGTGGAGCCGCTGTAATTGATTAACAGGGTGGCGAGCTGCTACGGGACTCGCGCTGCAGTTAACACTACTAACAGCTTCCAGCTATGTTAATACAGACACAGGCTAATAAAACAGCTAATATAACATGATGAGTTAGAGTTGTTCGGACCACTTTTGGACTTGTTTGCCCACATATTTGTATCGAGAGGTCTCTGGATCCGTTCTGCTACTACGTCTACTTCTTCTTCTTCTGGTGGACCAGGTGTGTTAAGTGCGTCTTTACGATGCATACCGCCACCTATTGCACCGGAATTGTAACGACAAGCTACATTCACAGACACTGAGTCCCATTATAATGTGTTTATGAGCGAGGTCGAACAGGTAGCGCCAAAAGCAGAAAAATCTATATGTGGCAGAGATAATTTATTCGTGGCGCACCGCCACAGATAAATGAATGTATGGGAAACACTGAGATAACAGGCATGTGCATAGATTAGAGGTCTTGTCTCTTGGCCTCCTCAAAAAATTTTCCCGACACCATGCCACTGCGTTAAAGGCGCTGTATGTAAGAATGTGGCCAAAACGGTTACTGCACTCAAATTCAAAATACTACCACGAGTCGTGTCTGCTCCCCCTCCCCTACAGATTCGAGGTTGCTGGACAGCGGCACGCTGGAGACTGATTTGTTTGCCCATGGGCAGCTGCCGTGGCAGGGCCACGTCGCTGCATTCTTCATCTTCAGTTTTCCAGCGGACCATTCGAGCAAGTCCGGCTTCTCTGCTGCTAATGCTGCTGCCAGGATACAGCTGAGGAGGAGCCGGCTGCTAATGCTATGTACCAGGACACTGCTAATGCTGCTTGTCGTACTGCTGTAGCTCAGTCGTAATTGTAACTGATGCTGAGACTCTACTGACTGCGTGACTGGTAGACGGCGGTGGGTGGCGCACAGGCCAAAACACAAATTCAAAACATAAACATGATTTGTGGACTGTAAAAATGTTTTTTAAATGCGAATATTCTGGCTGTACTATTGTTGTCGGTGAGATCAGTATGTTATATTAACATTATTCCTTAGTCTCTGTGACATATTAGGATGATTTTACGACTGCTTTAGATTTAGATTTCTTACGTATAGCTCCTTTAACTACCGGATCGTCCCGTGTAAAAAATTAAAATGCACTGTCTCCTACTTAATCAATATGGGACGGGATTTCTCCAGTATTATTGTGCACACCCTACTCCAATGTATACACAATGTTTTCACATGTTAAATAAATAAATAATAATAATAATCAATAAAATTGAAAGAATTTTAAAAGTGGAGAAGTATTAAAAAACAGAACTTGTGGAAGAGAATGACACACAGAATGACAGGTCTGTCACTAAGCATCAGTACATGATATCTATCCCTGTCTGACTGCATTCTCATCCTCCATTAGAACATTTTCCATTACAAATTAAACTCAGCAACATAATGATACCCTGAATAAGGGAGTGTGTTACAGATTTACAGTACCTCTTTTATGACATATAAAATGTAATGCCTAAAGTTATTTATTTTACTCCTACTTTATATTACTGATAAAAATCTGATGCAACATTCGGCATTATGTTTCACTCAGTAGAACTCTGATCTGATAAATCAGTAGTTATAAAAATGTGTAAACCTCATTAAGGCAGATAAGTGGAGCATTACCTGGTAAACATCATGTTTATTGACTTTGCATGGAGCTAGAATTAATACTGAATTATGTTTAATGTCTAGGATGGCTGTCAGAGATGACGGAGGTATGATCACATCACACCGTCTGAGCTGTAACAGGTAGTGTGTTTCATATGTTTTATTTCCAGTCGTTGTAGAAGAGAGGATTATGGAGGCACTAGTGAAATGAATGCAGTGTAGACGTGTTTTTCCGTGCTCCTCATGGCACACATAGTTTTATAACTTAAAACTGCCTCTTGAATATCAGGATTCTCTAACTTTTGGTGAAAGATTTTTGCTGCCTGTTTCCCTCTCACACCATCAGAAAAGTGGAACATAGGCATGTTGAGTAAAACGAAAGTTATGTATATAACTGCGGTTCTGTGAATCCTGGATGACCGCCAGAGGCGGTGCATAAGCACTGGATGACTCTGTCTCACGCATGCGCAGGTCGAGTAGTTATACCAACAAAGTCAACTGTGACCCCCTGATGACCCTGGGCAGGCTATATCTTCCGGTGACGTCGCTGGATCTGACTGCCAGACGTGGTGCACAAGCACTGGATGACCCATACCAAGAGAGTCCCCTTCCCCATCTGGTGGGTCAAACTGCACCAGCTGGATGTGCCGATTGAGGTGCGAGCTTGACAAAACCTTAGGCAGGAATGCAGTATACTGCCATAAGGTGACCCCTGAGCTATCCGAGTTCCATCTTAGACATGAATCACTGACTGAAAAAGCATGAAGCTCCCAAGCAAGCATAGAGCATCGAGCACCAAGGACAGATCCCATGCTGGAGCTCTCGCCGTTTGTGGGGGACGTAATCTCAGAGCTCCCTTCAAAAAGAGACACCAGCCAGTGGCACCCCACCATGTTGTTATCGACTTGCACATGTTGAGATGAAATAGCGGCTATGTACACCAGGGTAGAGGGGGGCTGACCGCCATCCAGGAGAGATTGTAAGAACTCCAGAATGGTAGGCAGAGAGCAGTGCACAGGGTCCTCATCCCTGTCTGAACACCAAGCAGAGAAGAGCTGCCCCCTGTTCTCATACTGCGCCCGGGTAGACAGCGGGCCACCAGAAGCAGCCTGTGGCCCTGTTAAAGAACCGTCTGAAGTGTTGCCATAATCAGAGGGACCGGCTGGAAGGCATAGAGGAGACCCTCTGGCCACTCGTGTGCAAGGGCATCCTTCCCCAGAGGAATGGTCCCCTCTGTCCAGGAGAACCAAAGGGGACAATGGGTTGTCTCCTCTGAGCCGAAAAGATCCACTTTTGCCCTGCCGAAGAGGTCCCAGATGCTGCAGACCACCTCCGGGTGAAGCAGCCACACCCCCGGGGAAGGCTTGCAGCGGGAGAGGAAGTCTGCAACCTCATTCTGCTTCCTTGGAAGATACATTGCTCTCAAGCTGGCTAGCCGGGGGGCTGCCCAAATTAGAAGGTCCCAGGTCACCTGCAGCAACTGCGTGGACCTGGTGCCCCCTTGGTGATATATGTGGGAGGTGATTGTGATGTTATCCGATCGAACAAGCACATGTCTCCCCCTCAGGTATGGGAGAAAGTGCCTGAGCGCTAGGTGCACAGCCCGTAGCTCTAGCACATTGACATGGTCCGTGCGGACTCGAGCAGACCACTGCCCTCCAACTGTTCTGTTCTGCCACACAGCACCCCACCCTGAGAGGTCTCCCGACAAGACAGAACAGAGCCCATGGGCATACTCTGCAACATAAATGCCCTCTCCCTGACCCACACCCTGATCTTCCTGTGCCTGTGCCACTTGGTGTCTAAGTGAAAGCCATTCAGCCATCTTTGAAGAGGGCATAGTGACAGCAAGTCCAAGGGAACAATAGTTGCAGCAGGAGGCACAGAAACTGCATGCAGGGCAACTGCATGGATGTTGTTCACCCACCGAGGCGACAGGCCCTCATGTTGACAGTATCCAGAGACACACCTAGGAAGGTGGTGGTCTGGGAGGGGACTACTACACACTTTTGAGTTTCACTGTGAGACCCAGCCGGGCCATGTGGGATAAAAGCACAGCTGTATCCTGAGCAACCTGAGACTGGGACGGCGCACACACAAGCCAGTCGTCCAGATATGCGAAGATTTTCATGCCCCGTGACTGCAGTGGAGAGAGGGCTAAGCCACACATCTGGTGAACACCCGTGGGGAGAGGGAGAGGCCAAAGGGAAGCACCCTGATCTGAAAGTGGCAGCCTTTAAAGGCAAAACAAAGGAATTGCCTGTGGTGAGGTATGATGGGGACATGAAAATAGGCATCCTTCAGGTCGGTGGACGTAAACCACTCCTCATCTGGCAATCGTACGCAGAACCTCTGCTGTGCTGAGCATGTCGAAAGGCATGACCTTCAGGATCCTGTTGAGTCCTCTTAGATCGAGGACAGAGCAAAGTCCGCCATCCTTCTTTTCCACAAGAAAGTATGTCGAGTAGTATCCCCCGGGCTGTGACAGGGGATCTGCTGGCTCCATGGCACCCTTGACCAGGAGGACAGACAGCTCCCGGTTCAGGGCTAGGGCTTTTGCCGGGTCACTTATGGTGGTCATCTTGATCCAGCCGAAGGCTGGGGGCTGGCGACGGAACTGCAGTTTTTACCCATGGGCTAGGATGGATACCACCCAGGGATCCGAGGTGGAAGCAGCCCAATAACTGAGTTGCTGCTGGGAAAAGCAGCCGATGACCGGCCCCGGGGCCTCAGTTCCTGGCCCCCTGGCCTCTAGAAGCCCTGGGGGAGGATCTGAATATCCTGGGCTGCCCACTGAGTGGGTCGCTGCACTGGGCGCTGAGGTGTCTGACAGCCACTGGGATAATGTGTGGCCGAGAGCGGCGCTGCAGGGCAGCTGAAGAACCTCTAGGTCTAGGAGGCACGCTCCTGTGCAGACCCGAGAGCTGCTGCCTGGTCTGTCTGGCTCGAACTGTCTGCTCTAGTGCTTCTAGAGCAGCCGACCCTAACAAATCTCTCCAATTCCACCTGAACACCGCGGAAGGTCCTCCTGCGCACCTCTGTGAGGGGCGACTGAGCTAGCCAAACTTGGCGGCGAGCCTGAACCAACGAGGACATCACCCGCCCCAGCTCCCTGGACATAAGGGCAAAAGCTTGCTGCGACACATCACTAAAATTATGAGCAGAAGTGTCCAGTGTAGCCTCCTGTAGGGAGGCTGAGAGGGCAAGCATAATGTGTGACATGGGGTTCCATATCCGGGCCATGCAAGCTGCCACGTCATAGGCCTTGGACAGCAGGTCATCTGTGACACGACACTGGGGTGAAGGACACCTGGCATTCAGCTTAAAGGCCTCATCAGGAGAGACAATAAGTGCGGCCACTGTTGGCTCAATAGCCGGCATGCGGCCAAGGCCAAACCTGGCTGCATCTTGCATGGCTGCCAGGGTTCGGCCATCAAACACTGCATGAGAGAGGGCTCTAGAGTCTCTCCAACATGCATGTAATTCCTTCAGGTATTCCTCTGAAGGAGGTGCAGTAAAGTTGGCAGGGGTCGGACCAGCCCTGAAAAAAGCGCTTGCTGGAGGTGGCCGGGCTTGTGGGACATCAAGCTGCAGACCAGTCAGGGCCACACGAATGATGGCCCCCATGGAGTTACGCTCTGAGCCATCACCTGAACTGTGGGCTGAGGAACGGGAGCCTGCCCCCGAGGAATGGGAGACCATGTTGCAAGGGACCGTGTCTGCCCCATATTCCCCAAATTCAGTGGCTGAGGATACCATCGAGAGGATGTCATCCTCTGGACCCGACATGGTCACGGGAGGAATAGGCGCAACCACGCTCCCCACAGTCTGGAGGGCTTGAAAGATGGATTTCATCTGATTAAGCTCTGCTGACAGCTGGTCCACCTTGGATGCAAGCTTAGACTCCCTGGCCTTCTTCTTTGGGAAAGTGCCTTCGGTCTCAGCAGCCCCATGCTTCAACCAGCGAGGCTGGGTTGGGGCCAAGCTTTGGGCTGAGCTTAGCTCTTCTGGTGGGGTGTTGTGGAAATTCTCTGCTGCTGGTGAATAATGAAATACAGACTTCTGCTGGCCGACAAGGTTTTTATTTTCTTTGCAAAGAAAAGGTCAGTCATCACACGAGCGGTCAGAATGACGAAAGACCCCGAACATAGGAAAGCCTAAACATTTATACCTGAGGAACGCCTCTTACGGTGTGTTTCACACCCTTCTGTCCACGGCAGGGAGCAGTGCCCCTACCCATTGTTTTCAAACTCTTTCGTCTGCTGCAGCTATTGGCTCCGACCCCCTAGGGTGTGTTTCACACCTGGCGTATCCTGCAGGATTTTGTATCTAGGTGTGAGGTTAAGAGGTCTAGACATTCTGAAGGATTTGAAAACACAAAGAATACACAAAGAAAATGAAATTACAATTACAGGGGTAATGCCACCCAGAAGCCACTCCACCTCAGCCAGCCTAGCAGCCCTCACCGCCCAGGGCATCAAGCTGCAGTTCATGCACGGGTCGTCCGAGAGGCCCTCTCTCAGGTGCTCGAGGCCAAGACACGAGGGGCAAAGATCATGACCTCAGGCTGCCGAGGAGCCATGCAGCCAGAACAAAAATGTTCATCATAATGGCAGCCGCCAAATATGAAAACACACAATGAACAACGTCTGCTGGGAGTAGGAGCGAAAACATTGCCTTCACCAACAAAGGTTGCAACAAGAAACCAGAACAACCAAAGATGTTTAGTGGTGTAAGTAAATTAGCTCAAGCTCTGCTAATTATAGAAAACAAAGCCAATTCCAAATAGGTAAGGCTGTAACTAAAACACAGCCTAGGTACTACTGAGTCGTTACCAAAATAATTCAGTTAGCTCAAAATAAATCAAGTTAGACTAAGTGGAAGCACTGTTGCTAACTGAGATATAATAATATATAACAAGACACACCTATGCTGTGAGAGGGAGCAAAAGCACTGCCATCACCAACAGGTCGTCATTATCAACAAAGGTAGCTTGCCCCTCTAAACTATTAAACAAAAAAGGTACAACTACAAGATGCCACAACATAAAATAAGTTAGCTGTAGTGGACACACTGCTGCTAACTGTAAACAAGCTACAACAGAGCACACCTATGCTGGGAGAGGGAGCGGAAACACTGCCGTCACCAACAAAATAACAATATAGCCTTTGAATATGGTACCTAACCAGCCAAGTGACCAACCTTTCATCTAGGATGATGATGATTCGAAGGTAGGAGTGTCCACGATGCCAGTGTGGAAGCCAAATGCCACGTCCCAGAGGGACAGCTTGCCGCAACGTACAGTCACAAGGCTACCAGCGACAAGCTGCTAACATAGTAGCTTCAGCTACAGCGGGCTATAGTGTGTAAAAGACAATTAGCTTAAGCCGTTACTACGACCATAGTATACCTGCGAAAGTGAGAAGAAAAAAGGAACAGACCCTCTGACGACACCGAAGATATAGCCTGTCTGGGGTCGGGAACTGCCCATTGGTCCAACAGCCCATTGGTTCGACATCCCATTGTTTCGACCATATTAAACCCAACCCTGTGGTTAAGATCTGGTTAGGTTTAGGCACAAAAACCACTTGGTTAGGGTCAGGAAAAGATCATAGTGTGGGTTAAAATGAAAAAGAAAGTGGCAAACACATAAGCCGTGAGCCTGCTCCGCCCAGCTGACCCAGAGCCGGTCGCGGCGCACCATACGCCCGCTGCAAGCCATTTAGCACCGCGGACAGTCGGACTAATGGGATGTCGAACCAATGGGCTGTCGGACCAATGACATGGACCCCTGGGGTCATCAGGGGGTCACAGGTGACTTTGTTGGTATAACTACTCAACCCGCGCATGTGCAAGACGGGGTCATTCAGTGCTTATGCACCACCTCTGGCGGTCAGAAAGGATGCAATAGAACTGCACTTGGTGGAAAGGGAGCTGCTCGCCCATTAGCAGGTGCTACTGCTAGCTGTGATCAAGCTAGCAATGAACCTCCAGACATGTCTTCATCAAGAGCAAGACAAGCTTCCATTTCTGACAGAAATTGTCGAACAAGCTCTTGCAATCTTTTAACGAGCAGTTCGACAAGACCGAGCATAGTTTCCAGAATCTCCTCTCCGCGCAGCAGGTGCTCAATAAGAGGCTGTCCCACCGGCAAAAATCAGGCTGTGGACCACGAGCAGCGAATCAACACAGTGGAAACTTATGTTTTTTCCTGCTTTTGTTGATTTGGAGAGCAGCATGCTCCTGTACATATTGTACTTTTGTCACAGTGCCCTACCGCAGGGTCAGACAGCACTAGCAACTTCTGCACAAACAAAAGCATGACTCAGTGTGTATTTATATTGTTGAGGGCAGTGTGCAAACAGCCACAGAGGTCTCAGTGTGGGAAACATGAGTTCTTTAATTGCACTCCACCCCCATTTTGTAGCAAAAACGCCTAAAATGACATAACATAAAATGCGTCTGAACCGCTCTGACTACATGCATGCATGAGGTCTTGCCAGAAAGAAAACTCCCTGAAGTTTCTTGTGAAAGTGTCAGAAACACTCTAGGTGATACAGAAAATAAAATAAAAAATGTGTTTCAGGATTAATAACTGTCTGTGGCTTCATCTGAGCAGGTAAATGATACTATGGGGTTGTAGACACGATATCAATAAACATTTGTTTCAAATTTGAATAAGATTGCTCAAAGTATGACCATTCTACAGTGTTTTTTCCATGAAAAGATCCATGCAGAGCTCCAAATGACAAGTCAGTCACTCCGCTTCAAAACAGTACTATCAGTGATCAAACAACACTCAGCCAGCTTCAAACATTGTGTCTTATTGAAATCAGGCGTGATTATGATAGCTGATATTGTTTTTGACACAGAAACACCATAAAATATCACCAAATAAAGCCATATAAAACGTGAAAGTTATGATCCCACTTTCTAGACGGTATATCTCAGCCAAAAATAGTGGTAGGAGTGAGACTCTTACCTTTTATAAACCAGCTACGTGCCCACTGACGGCTCTGCATAAGATTGCGAGTAATCCTTTAACTTTTCCCGTCGAAAAATGGTATGACATGACTTGTTACCCCTCGCGATTTTGGACTTTGTGTGTTTAGGCTGCTCTGGTGCGAAATACATAATACACAAAAGAAAAACAATGTTATTTTTGAAAATTCGAGAGCTTCCTGAATCCAGCAGTACCAAACATCACATGGTTTGATGATGTAGTGTGCCAGGGTGATACCATTTAACAGAGAAGGGGGGGATCAATCAATCAATCAATCAATCAATTTTATTTATACAGCCCAATATCACAAATCACAATTTGCCTCACAGGGCTTTATAGCATACGACATCCCTCTGTCCTTATGACCCTCGCAGCGGATAAGGAAAAACTCCCCAAAAAAAACCCTTTAACGGGGAAAAAAAACGGTAGAAACCTCAGGAAGAGCAACTGAGGAGGGATCCCTCTTCCAGGACGGACAGATGTGCAATAGATGTCGTACAGAACAGATCAGCATAATAAATTAACATTAATCCGTATGACACAATGAGACAGAGAGAGAGAGAGAGAGAGAGAGAGAGAGAGAGAGAGAGAGAGATGCAGGTAATGACAGTAGCTTACAACAACATTATTGAAAGTAATAATATTATAGTTCTGGCTACTGTGGTACAATATGTTGAAAGTATGTATTAATATCTGGCAGTATACATGTGTGACAATAGTCGTGTATAATAACAGTAGAAGTATGACTAATGACTAATGATGGCAGCAGCAGCAGGAGGCATCTGGCAGGACCACGGCAGCAGCACAACCACACACGTCACGCTGTCCAGGCACCGCTGCGATATGAATTAATCTGAGAGACAGTGGAGCACAAAGGCTCCGGAGAAGAAGCCGAGTTAGTGACATCCAAAATGGCCGAGTTAGCAAGATGCAGTAATAGAATACCAGAGAGAGAGAGAGAGAGAGAGAGAGAGAGAGAGCGAAGGAGAGAAGGTGCCCGGTGTATTATAGGGGGGTCCTCCGGCAGACTAGGCCTAAGTCAGCCTAACTAGGGGCTGGTACAGGGCAAGCCTGAGCCAGCCCTAACTATAAGCTTTATCAAAGAGGAAAGTCTTAAGTCTAGTCTTAAATGTGGAGACGGTGTCTGCCTCCCGGACCATAACAGGAAGATGATTCCACAGGAAAGGAGCCTGAAAGCTGAAGGCTCTGGCTCCTGATCTACTTTTGGAGACTTTAGGGACCACGAGTAACCCTGCGTTCTCAGAGCGCAGTGTTCTGGTGGGATAATAAGGCACTATGAGCTCTCTAAGATATGACGGAGTTTGACCATTTAGAGCTTTATAAGTTAACAGTAGGATTTTAAATTCAATTCTGGATTTTACAGGGAGCCAGTGCAGAGAAGCTAAAACAGGAGAAATATGATCTCGTTTCTTAGTTCCTGTTAGTACACGTGCTGCTGCATTCTGAATTAGCTGGAGAGTTTTTAAGGACTTACTAGAGCTACCTGATAATAGAGAGTTACAGTAATCCAGCCTAGAGGTAACAAAAGCATGGACCAATTTTTCTGCATCTTTTCGGGTCAGGATAGGCCTAATTTTCGCAATATTACGCAGATGAAAAAATGCAGTCCGTGAGGTTTGTTTTAAATGAGAATTAAAAGACAAATCTTGATCAAATATTACTCCGAGGTTTCTTACGGAAGTGCTAGAGGCCAGAGCAATGCCATCAAGAGAAACTATGTCATCAGATAAAGAGTCTCTGAGTTGTTTGGGGCCAAGAACAATAACTTCAGTTTTGTCTGAATTTAACAACAGGAAATTGGTGCTCATCCAAGTTTTTATGTCCTTAAGGCAATTATGGAGTTTAGTTAATTGATAAAAATAAATAAATAATAAATACAACTGAGTATCATCCGCATAACAATGGAAATTTATAGAATGATTTCTAATGATGTTACCTAAAGGAAGCATATATAGAGTAAATAGGATTGGTCCGAGCACAGAACCTTGCGGAACTCCAAAACAAACTTTGGTACGTAAGGACGATTCATTATAATGTGAACAAACTGAAAACGATCAGATAAATAAGATTTAAACCAGCTTAGTGCAGAACCTTTTAGGCCAATTAAATGATCCAGTCTCTGCAGTAGAATTTGATGGTCAATTGTGTCAAACGCCGCACTAAGATCTAATAAAGCAAGTACAGAGACAAGTCCTTTGTCCGAAGCAATCAGAAGGTCATTTGTAATTTTAACTAGTGCTGTCTCAGTGCTATGATGCACTCTAAATCCTGGCTGAAATTCCTCACATAAATTATTATCATGGAGAAAATCACACAGCTGGTCTGCGACTACTTTCTCAAGGATCTTTGACATAAAGGGAAGATTAGATATTGGTCTATAGTTGGCTAACACCTCTGGATCCAGGGTGGGCTTTTTTAGTAGAGGTTTAATTACAGCTACCTTAAAAGACTGTGGTACATAGCCTGTTAATAAGGATATATTGATCATATCTAATATATGAGTGTTAACTAAAGGAAAGACCTCCTTAAGTAGCCTAGTTGGGATGGGGTCTAAGAGACACGTTGATGATTTAGATGAAGAAATCACTGTGGTCAATTCTTGAAGAGAAATTGGGGAGAAGCAATCTAAATATATATTAGGTTTTACAGCTGTGTTTGAGGTTAGATAGGTACTATCTGAGGACAGGAGGTCATGAATTTTGCCTCTAATAGTTAGAATTTTGTCACTAAAAAAGCTCATAAAATCATTACTGCTAAGGGCTAAAGGAATACAAGGCTCAATAGAGCTTTGACTCTCAGTCAGCCTGGCTACAGTGCTGAAAAGAAACCTGGGGTTGTTCTTATTGTCTTCTATTAATGCTGAGTAATAGTTTGCTCTGGCATTGCGGAGGCCCCTCTTATAAGTTTTGAGACTGTCTGTCCAGACTAAATGAGATTCTTCCAGTTTGGTTAATTGCCAATTCCTTTCAAGCTTTTGCGATATTTGTTTTAACTTACGGGTTTGAGAGTTATACCAAGGAGCGAATTTTCTTTGCTTTTTTAACTTCTTTTTAAGAGGAGCTACAGAGTCAAGTGTTGTTCGCAGCGAGCCTACGGCGCTATCAACAAAATGATCAAAGTCGGTACGGGAAACCTCTGTTACTGAGGGACTTGGTATTGAATTTAATGACGGAGTAATCTTTTCCTTAAATTTTGCGACAGCACTATCTGATAAACATCTAGTATAGTAACTGTTGCTGAGTGGCGTGTGATCGAGTAAAAGAAATCAAAAGTAATCAGATAATGATCCGATAGCGAGGGATTCTGTGGAAAGACTTTTAGGTTATCAATTTCAATTCCATACGTCAGAACTAGATCGAGGGTATGGTTAAAACAATGAGTGGGTTCATGTACACCCTGACTGAAGCCAATGGAGTCTAATAATGAGATAAACGCTGTGGAGTCATTATCAACGTCGACATGAATGTTAAAATCGCCTACAATAATAACTTTATCTGATTTAAGAACTAAACTGGATAAAAACTCTGAGAATTCAGATACAAATTCAGAATACGGGCCAGGAGCACGGTACACTATAACAAATAAAAGTGGCCGCGAGGTTTTCCAGGTCGGATGTAAAAGACTAAGAACAAGGCTTTCAAATGAATTATAATCTAGTTTAGGTTTAGGGCTGATTAACAGACTAGTTAAAAATGGCTGCAACTCCCCCTCCTCGGCCGCTGCCTCGAGGAATGTGGGTATTACTATGACTGGGAGGAGTGGATTCATTTAGACTGACATATTCATCTTGACACAGCCAGGTTTCAGTGAGACTGAGTAAATCAATATGATTATCTGATATTAATTCGTTTACTAACACTGCTTTAGACGATAGAGACCTGATATTTAACAGTCCGCATTTAATTCTCCTGTTTTGCCTTTCTGTCACAGAAGAGGTTTTAATTTTTATGAGGTTGTTATGCACAACTCCTCTTTGTTTAATTTTAGATTTAAATAATTTAGGTGGTCGGGGGACAGACACCGTTTGTATAAAACTATGAAAACTATGGCTGGGTAACTGAACTAGAAGCTCAGAGAAGCGTGTAGGACTGCGTCTCCGAGTCCTGGTCTCAACTCTGGGTTGTCAGGGATTTAAATTACTAATAAAGTTTGCCAGGTTTCTAGAAATGAGAGCAGCTCCATCCAAAGTGGGATGAATGCCGTCTCTCCTCATAAGACCAGGTTTTCCCCAGAAAGTTTGCCAATTATTAACGAAACCCACATTGTTTGCTGGACACCACCTGGACAGCCAGCGATTAAATGATGACATGCGGCTAAAGATGTCATCACTGGTCAGATTTGGGAGGGGTCCATAGAAAACTACGGAGTCCGACATCGTTTTTGCATATTCACACACCGAAGCAATATTAATTTTAGTGACCTCTGATTGGCGTAACCGGGTGTCATTGCCACCGACGTGAATAACAATCTTACTGAATCTACGTTTAGCTTTAGCCAGCAGTTTTAAATTTGATTCAATGTCGCCCGCTCTGGCCCCAGGGATACATTTGACTATGGTCGCTGGTGTTGCTAACTTCACGTTCCTCAGAATAGAGCTGCCAATAACCAGAGTTTTATCCTCAGCGGGTGTGTCGCTGAGTGGGGAAAAGCGGTTGGAAACGTGAACAGGCTGGTGGTGAGCCGTGGGCTTCGGCTTGGAGCTGTGCTTCTGGCGAACTGTAACCCAACCTCCCGGCTGAACGGGAGTTACCGGAGGACAGTTAGCAGAGGCTAAGGCTATGCTATGTGGCTCCACACCGGCTACAGGGGGCTGGCTAACTACCGCAGCTACTGAATGGTTTTCCATGGTGCGGAGCCGCGCTTCTAATTCACTAAGCCTCGCCTCCAACGCAGCAAATAAGCTACACTTATTACAATTACCACTGTCGCTAAAGGAGGCAGAGGCATAACTGAACATTTGGCACACCGAGCAAGAGAGAGCAGAGGGAGAAGCCATCGCTAACTGTAAAGCTAATGTAGCTACCAAGGCTGGTAATGTCCAAACAACAGCTAAGAGATTAGCGAGAAAGTCGTAGAAAGGAGGAGAGCTATAACGTTAAGTGCTTAAACAGAACCAGTGTGGGTTAAGACTTGAAGTAGACGTTAAAGCAACTGAAGTGAGAAAGCAGGCTAGTAGAATCCACCAGAGCAGTACAGAAACACCGGAAATGACACAACTCGCTTACCGCAATACGTCAGCACGTACAGCTGAGCGAGGATGTCGGCGTCCTACCGAAGTTAGAGAGGTTAAGGGTGATTTTGACCACTGACGTATATAGCTGACCCTCCCTGGAAATTACTGGTGGTCCTTTAGGGACACCCCAAGGAGCCTATTGAACCCACCCACTACTTCTTGAATAAGTGTCAGCAAAGAGATCAAATGGCTTTTTTTCTCACTGGGTCAATTCAAAATCAGGATAACCTTCAGTGGGCATTAGCTAAGACAATGTTAGTAAAGACAAATTACTTTTGTGCAAGTAATGAAAAATAATCTTAAAACCTGCACGAACTTCTGTGTTTTCTCTAGTGAAGCTAAAAAATGGATTTTAAGTAATAAGTCTTGTCAGCATTAATTTTATTTTTTTGACTGTTTTTGTGACTTTGGACACATGTGCTCCATGTTTTAATATTTGTATACTGTCTTGTCTTTACTTACCGTGCTGTGTGTGTGTGTGTGTGTGTGTATGTGTGTGTGTGTGTGTGGGTGTGTGTGTCTGTGGGGGGGGGGGGAGGGGGGGTCAAAGGCATAACTGCATTCCCTAAATGGTTTTGAAAGTTTTATTCCTGCATGTTTTCAAAAGAAAGTGTAGGGAATTGGGAAGCTCTGCAAGGCTCTAAGCAACTTATTGTCCTTTTTACATTTGCCAAGTAGGCTATTGTAATCCCAGTCACAATAGCAGGGACACAAGGAAGCATGGAAATCTGATTGTCAAACTGGATGATGATCATACAGAGCTGAGCTATGGCTAACTTCTCTCAGCTGAAATGTTTTTGGACTGACCTCATGGTCCACATGCAGATTCAAAGTTTAACTGTTAAAACTTGTCAAAGGTTCACAGTAATCATTTGACATACAGAAGAGCCAATAAATAAATTTGAATTTACTTTATAAAACAGAAAACTAGAATTACTGCAGTGCTGCATTACTCGCAGTTGTTTGCCTCTGCACACTAGTCAAGTTTCTCTTACAGTTTACATCATGGCTGGGGAGACATGGATGCCTCACACACATCTTCCCCCCGACAACACAGAAGATCTATACAATCAGCACAGTTTCAAGGTGGGCAAGATTATGATGTCACATTGACCTTTTGGATGTAAAATGTAGGGGTGTCAAATTATCGCGTTAATTGCAAATAATTAATTACAGAACGCGCTATGTTTTTTGATCGCGTTAATCTCATTTTTAATCTCTAACTTTACTGTTTCTGTATGCCACAGAGTTGCCTTTTATAAAATCCGTCTGTAGGCGTACGATTGGGCTTCTTTGTGCTTGAGTTGTGGGAGAGCTGCAGCACTACAGAGCAGAGCCCAGCATCAGCATTGTATGAAAAGCTGTCTGCCCTAGCACACAAGTATCTGACCTCCCCGGCAACCTCCGTGTAATTTTCGGGACAATCAGAGCAGGATTCAGGATTCAGGACAACTGCTTGGATTTCGGCACAGTCCCGAAATCCAAGCAGTTGTCCTGAATCCTGAATCCTGCCCTGATTGTCTCGAAAATTACACTAGAGCAGAGTCTGGAGTAGTTATTGCCCGATAAAACATTAAAAACTGATCATGGTGGTTGAGTTGTCATGCAGTTCCCACCGGCTGCACATTGGCTGCAGCAGTTCCTACATGAATTATGGGTGTTGTAGTTTGAAGAAGAGAAGACAGCGCAAGTTGCAGCCGCAAGGACAGGGTAAGCGCAGGTAACCACGAGAAGGAGTGATTCGCACGTTACAGTGCAGTCTCTTGTTCTAACTGTTCAAAACTGTTCTATAAACTGATACAGCTGTAACAAATGTACCAGGTGTCTTTTATTTTGTTAGCTTTTATTTTTTATTAAGTTTAAAGGACAAGAGCACTTACACTGATCACTTCCATGAAATAAAATGAGAAATTGGAAAAGAGGAAAATAATTTAGAAAACTGTTAAAATAAAATAAGGGAACTGATCACAGATGTATTGTTTCTGTGTTTTTACATTTACTGTTGTGTTAGTCTGCAGCTATGCTTTTAATGAAGCTGACATGTCATGACAGTCAAGCGCCCCTCTGGTGATCGAGACTGAAGGTTGCAGCACTCTTTATTGGGACTAATCTCAAATGCAATAGAATGTAATGGCTAGGTGTACTGTATCTGTGTTCAAGTGTGTTATTGTTGAAAACAATAATTATGACTTTATAAAACCACTTTTTGTAATATATATCAATCTTTTGATCATCTGCCACAATAATGTAATGAATTTAAATGAAAATACCTCAAATTGAGGGCTTTTCACAGCAATTTTGAGATGAGATTAAAAAAGAGATTAATTAGATCAATTAATTACAGATCATAATTAATTAATCTCTCCATTTTTTAATCTCTTGACAGCACTAGTAAAAAGCCATTACTTCATCATTTTATCCCATTAAATAGTTGTGAAAAATTTTATTATAATTAGTTAATAAATTCTTGTGATCTGGCCAAAAACATGTTTTGTGAGGTAACAGCGACCTCGACCTTTGACCACCAAATTGTAGGAAGTTCATTGTTGAGTTCAAGTGGATGTTAGTACCACATTTGAGAAAGTTCCCTCATGATATTTGTGAGCTATCTTGTTCACAAGAATAAAATGAATGCAAGGTCACAGTGACCTTGACCTTTGACCACCAAATTGTAGGCAGTTCATTGTTTAGTCCAAGTAGATGTTAGTGCCACATTTGAGAGAATTCCTTCCAGACATTCATGAGATATCACATTCACAAGAATGAGATGGACACAGGATCACAGTGATCTCAACCTTTGACCACCAAATACTAATACGTTCATCCTTGAGTCCAACTGGACAGTCATGGCAAATTTCACAAAACTCCCTTGTCATTCTTGAGATATCACATTCACGAGAATGGGACAGAGTGGAACATGTTAAGGTGGACACCCAAGATTAGTGTCACCAATTCGGTATCTGACCAAATGTCTCCCCTTCTGCCCCTGAGATATGACGTTGTATAATGGTCAGAAGAGCGTTTTCACAGCACATTATGTCACAGTGAAGTTGATCTTTGACTTTTTGTATGTAAAATGTCATCACTTTGTTATCATTGTATCCTAATAGACATGTTGTAAGAGGTCACAGTGACCTTGATGTTTGACCACCAAATTCTAATCAGTTCATCACAGAATCCAAGTGGGCGTTGGGCCAAATTTGAAGAAATTCCCTTTAGGTGTTCTTGAGATATTGCTTTCCCAAGAATAAAATGGCTGCAAGGTTCCAATGACCTTGACCTTTGACCTTTACACACCAAAATCTAATCAGTTCATTGTTGAGTCTAAGTGGACAATTTGACAAATATGAAAAAAATCCCTCAAGGATTCACAAAAATAGCGCAAATAGATAGATGTAATCCCTCCAGCACGTCTGTCACCCATGTTGGGGCATTAAAAAAATTCAGGTGCTGAGTTAAATCAGCTTGAGTGCACACACAAACATAACATTTATTTATTTATTTTTTTTTGTTTGTTTGTTTGTGGTAACAATGAAATGAAACAAAACCAAATCTGATGCTTTCATCACATGATAATAGTTCCATGATTTAGCTAAACATAGATGAAGGAAGTCATGACATTTCACAGCAAAAATCAAAGTGTTGGTATAACTCTCAAAGGAAGAACTGAGCGGGACATTCCTACACCTGACCTCTTTGTATGCCGCTTTTGTAGTTATTTCTTCAACACAGGCAGTTCCACTTATATTTACAGGTTCAGTATGTTAGATTTAGGGAGGTTTCGTGGCATCTAGTGCTGAGGACTGCAGATTGCAAGCAGCTGAAACTTGGTTAGGATTCTCTCAAGGCAACTGAATTGAATGCAACTGGACTTGGTTTTGTCTTAGAAGACGTTTCACCTCTTATCCAAGAGGCTTCATCAGTTCATGCTTGTCTGACTAGGCTGGAACTAGTCTGACAAACTGGTGTGGAAGCACCCAGGTATTTAACCTCTGGGGACGTCTTCACAAGGCCAATGATGTCACTGGTTCGTTAGTGCTCCAATGGTGTGTCAACGACAGTCGTTGAAACTCCTGCTGCAACGGTTGTCACTGGAGTCGTTAGAGTCACATGAGGCCATTTGTGAACGACTGTTGTTTTTAGAGGTTAAGTTGTTAAGCCTCCTGGGCAAGGATGAAAGGACAGCATTATAGGTGGGGGATAGGTGGTGTCGCAGACCTCCTCCTCTATTGAGAGATGGCTTTTCCAATTTCACATAGATGGCTTCTTTTACTCCTCTTTCAAACCATTGGTCTTCCCTGTCCAAAATGTGCACATTGCTGTCTTCGAAGGAGTGTACTTTCTCCTTGAGGTGTAGATAGACAGCTGAGTCTTGCCCTGATGAGTTAGCCCTTCTATGTTGGGCCATGCGTTTGTTTAGTGGTTGTTTTGTTTCACCAATGTGCAAGTCTGGGCATTCCTCACTGCATTGGACAGCGAACACTAGGTTGCTCTTCTGAGTGTGTGGTGTACGGTCTTTTGGGTGTACCAGTCTTTGTCTGAGTGTGTTACTGGGTTTGGAATACACAGGAATGTGGTGTTTGCTGAATATCCTCCTAATTTTTTTAAGATACCCCAGACACATAGGGAATGACAATGTTATTGCGCTTGTTCTTTTCTTCCTCACCCACCTTGTTCTTTCTGGAACAGGCTGCTGATTTCACAAAGCTCCAACTGGGGTAACCACAAGTTTTTAGAGCCTCCCTCAGATGTTCATGCTCTTTCCCTTGGGCCTGAGTGCTGGTAGGTACGTTATCAGCTCTGTGTTGTAGGGTCCTGATAACACCTAGTTTGTGTTCCAGTGGGTGGTGAGAATCAAACACTAAGTATTGGTCTGTGTGAGTGGGTTTCCTGTATACGCCAATGTGGAGGCCTTTGTCCTCTGTAATGTGCACGTCACAATCCAAGAAGGGCAAACTATTCTCCTTAACATCTTCTCTTGTGAACTTGATGTTTCTGTCCACTGAACTGATGTGTTCAGTGAAAGCTTGTACCTCTTGAGTTTTGATTTTAACCCATGTATCATCCACATATCTGAACCAGTGGCTCGGTGCTGTTCCCTCAAAGGAGTTCAATGCTCTGTATTCTACATCCTCCATGTACAGGTTAGCCACAATGGGAGATACCGGTGAGCCCATGGCACAGCCATGTTTCTGTCTGTAAAAATTGCCATTGTATTTGAAATAGGTAGTGCTCAGGCAGAGCTCCAGTAGTTGGCATAGTCCAGTTGCTTTCGATTCAATTGCCTTGAGATAACTATGACCTGGAAGAATGAGAATATCCACAGGCATTTTGGTTAGGATTCCTTTAGTGTTCATTGTTCAGGAGGTTTTTACAGGGAACGAAGTTATCCACAGATAACTCTCTCTGGTTGTTCAAAACACGAGCCCTTTTTACACAAAAATGGTGTTATAGAGCAGCTGCACAGTCCCGTCTTTCTGTCTCCTTTGCCTTTTTACACAGAATCATACCATCATGTGAAGTGACAAAAATAGGTGCCTGGAATTGGGCCTGACGGCTCCCGACCTTGCCCTCCTTGTTCCTTCTAAAATGTCTTCTGTTTTCAATTCAGTATCTTAGGTTCAGCTGGCAGGTACTTAGAAAAACACTGGAGATAGGCTGGATCTGGTGCAATCGAGTTTATTGTGTTCACAGGCAACAACACAGTCAAACTCATGAGTCAGCCTCTGGAGGACGACTGAAAACCTGCTTTCAGCGCTCTGGCTTATATGCTGGTGGAGGTCGAAGAGATCTCTACCCATTTCTGTAGTCCTTCCCATCTCGGTCCGTTTTTACTGGTAGCAGACTTTGCCTTTGTTTCTGGCTCAAACTGGAATCTGCCACCAGTATTTCCGGACTCGCTCCCACTCTATTTTTTAAAAACATGTGATCTCTGGGGACTCACATGCTACAGTCCCTCGTGCTCTCGTGTGATATGAACCATTACGTACACATTAAGCAATACAGTCATTTGAGTGTGTGTGTGACCTTTCCCGTGTAATATAAACTCTTAAGTGCATTAGGCAGTACAATCACGTGAGTGTGCTATCTTCATCACACAGCACGTGGTAACTTGTATGAGTGTCACCGTAAGTTCACAACATCATGTGAGTGTAGGTTACTGCATTATATCACTACACAGTGTATGGTGAATTATAGGAAGTTCCCTGTAAGTTCATAATATCATGTGAGTGCATGTCATGTGAGTGCATGTGCTTATCATTACACAGAGCGTGATAGGTTATATATGTCAATAAGAGTTCACAACTGAGGTGTCACTAAGAGTTCACACCGTTATATTGCATATTACACATAAATGCAGTATTAGTTTTTTTAACAGTCTACACACCAACATGGTTATATAGCTATTTGTATCTTATCCAACCTATATAGTTTAACACTTGATGAGGGTTTTTTTGACTTTTACACTACACATGCCACTCCAGTGTGAAATTTACTTATATTTTCTAAGTGTACAGTTAACCAACAACCTAGTATTTCATCCGCAGCTCGAGCTGCTAAACCAATGTGTGTGATGATTGTTCTAAATGCTCATCTACGCAAGAGTTTTCAGCCACCTTAAATCTGCAAGTAGTTATTCAATATCCTCATAGGAGACACGCAGACAGAATATCAAATAAATTATCACATGTATGCACAGATGATTTGGCCACATTTTAGATTGGGTTTTTCAAACCTGTATCTCATAATACATAATCATGTTTAACCTGGAGACATCCTGCAAATCAAATCCATTGTGGAATACTGGCTACGGTTACATGATGGCTTCTCATTGGGAATGAAATAAATCTGAATGAAATCATTCGGAATTAAAGTTTTTCCAGGTAGTTTACATGGGAAATATTCATTCCGAATGAGGGTTTACATGGGAGATCAGTTCAATCGCCTTTATTCAGGTCTGCGCAAGGTTTGGGGCAGGGTTTCTGATTGGATAGGGGGCGGGGCGGATGTTACGTATTTACGTTTACCGGAAGAAAACACTGCAGTCCTTGCTCCGGATAACAAGATGCTTGACGCCGCTGTTCTTAGTGCCTTTTTCGGGCATGTTTTGCTTATATTCTTGAAGCAGCAGTATGACAACAACCTTGTTCTGCTAATGTTTCATCTGTTGAGGAGGAGAAGGGAGGTAGAAGACCGTGCTGTGGCGAATGGAAACCGGTGAGTGCAACGAGTCAGACTCATAGGTCCGACAGCTCTATCTCAGCCCGTTGCTATGCAGCCCATTGCTATGCGCGCTATATACGTCATCGCGCCAGAAGGGCAAGGAAACGAGCATGCGCAGAAAGACCGGAATGAACTTAAAGAGGAATGAGTGTATACATGCACACAGAATTCTTTCATTTGCAATGACAAATGGAATAAACCACCCCCTTTAATCGGATTTAATTTTCAGTCGGAATGACCGTTTACATGACCACTTTTAATCGGAATGGCCTTTCATTCCAATTAAAAGGGGAATTAAACTGTCCATGTAAATGTACTGAGCAGCAGCACAGGAGCATACTAAATCCCATTTTAATCAAAGTCAGTAATATGGACCTTTTTGAGGATATCTTCTTTTTGTCTTTATGATAGGGCCCAATTGAATTTTATTGTGCACTCAGAATTCATGTCACAAACCCAGGGGTTGGGGGGTAATGAATTTTATTTAATGAATTCATTCTCTAAGGTCCCCACATGGAGCTGACAGAAATGCCCATGCAGAGGTTTGTGGACTCGGTCAAATGTTAAATCATTGGTCCACAGTGTTTAATGTCCATTTAACGGCAGACAAACTGTGAAGCAGTGGTCTATCACACACAGATCCTCTGTGACAGCACTATGACAGGGTGACATTTTGGCAGAGCGCTGCCTTCACAGCCACCATGTGACTTTTTCACAGTCAGCTGTGAGGGCTCATCACTGTGTGGATGGGTAATGATGGCCCTGCCAATTATGGTAAATGGGGAAAAAGAAGCAAGACAGCGTAAAGAAATGAGGAGGGAAAGGAATTAAGTCTTTGCCATTGTTCACAGACGTGTGTGTTTGCAGCACATTCTCATCCCAAGTTCATAAACATATTGCTCCTTTGTCAGTATACTTTTATGTCTGCATTTTACATGCTTTGTATCAGGACACTGCAACAAACACCAGGATGTCAACAAAAGCACATGTTTAGGTTTTGAAAAAAACATCATGACTTGGCTCTACATTCAGATGGGAAGTGAACACCAGGTTCCTGAGTAAAACTTGGGTTTGTTGGAGCCATCCACAACCCCTCCAGCCTACCCTTTTTTCCAGCTCCTTATAGTACGTCATTACCAGGATCGTTTCGAACTGATGTCATCCTGTGGCGTCATACTGCCATGACAGGTGCCGTCCAGTAGCGTCATGAACTGATACACTGCCAGTCAGCCTGACAGCACCTGTCATGGTATTATGACACGTGGACAGGGGGTAAGGTAAGGTAAGGTGAGGTAAGGTAAGGTAAACTGTATCCGAACACCACAAAAGATTCCGTCTTACAGTGCTACAAACTGACACCGCCTGGTGGCATATCATACCACCACGCCGTCTATCAAAGTAGCAGTATTTAACAACTTCGGAATGAAAATGGACTGATATTTGAGGATGGAGGCATGTACTGTGGTTTATGTATGTTTTGAAGAGGGCTATAAATGCTAACAGGAGTATGAAGGTGTCAGTAATGGTCTTTATAAGTACTGTATTTGTGTGCATGTGTTCTCCTATCAACCATGGTGGTTCATGAAATAGTTGCATGTTGATCACTGTGTCCCCTCAGCCACAAGTTACTATAACAGCTGATTGAAGGCCACTTTGCACATAGTCTCTATATACAGACTCTACATTCAGTGAATGTAGAGTCTGTAGGCAAACCCTGGAGATCTTGCCTCCGGAAGAAGAGCAGAAGAACCCTGGTTTCCGGTTGTAGGCTGTTTGTAGTCCACGTGATATTGACCAATCATGTTCGAGCCGGCTGCAGTTGTTGCCAGGTTAAACGGTCCACGCGGCGAACTAACGAGGCAGAACATAATTGGCGTCACTGCAATCTCTGAATCCATTGCAATGGTGCAGCATATTTACTTATATATAAAGGGAAGTCGGAATGCCACAAAAATCGGGGATCTGCCACTAGAGGCTGTATCGCTGTCTGCCGGAAGTCAGACGCCGAATACAGCCGATGGGTTCCGAGAATGCTTTGCACACTACGTCACCAAGCATTGGCCAATGAAAAAAACTTTCAGAAGACATGGTAACACCCTGGTAACTGCTATTAAAGTTGTAAGTTTTGTAAAGGCTTGCTGTGCTAACAGGAGACTGCGCAGCTGTGTGAGGATAAGGCGCATCACACACTGCTGTTACACACATAGACACACTGGTTGTCCCGTGGACAAGTGCTTGTAAACTTATAAATAAAATCACCACAACATGGGACAATAATAAAATTGACTTATTCTTGGACTAGTGTTGCACGGTATACCGGTACTAAAATAGTACCGCGGTACTAGAGTATTCCAAACGGTACTATACTGCATTTGGAAAATACCAGTACTTTGAAACTGATTCAATTCATTAATTTAGTTAATTTATTTTACTCATTTATGCACACAAACGCCTTTCTTGTTCCTACTGGAGCACAGATTGCGCAAGTGGTGTGTATGACAACACCTGTATCAACATTCGCAGCTGGCGCACGTGAAAAAAGACAAGAGAAAGTCTGCCTCGCAAAGGGAGACAACACGAGACAACACAAACTTGGTGGAACATTTGAGTTACCAAACCGTGACGTCCGTACCGAGGTACTTACTGAACCATGATTCTTTTTTTGGTACTGTTACACCCCTACTATTTATTGTTCTAAAGGTTTGTATCCAAAGGACTTTTTCTTAGGAAAAGTACCGAAGAGTATCAAAAAGTATTGAAATTCATATTGGTATTGGTACCGAAACAAAGATTTTGGTATCGTGACAACACTATCTTGGACTTATCGAAAGCATTTGATACAGTAGATCATAAAATTCTTACATCCAAACTTCATCGTTATGACTTTTAGGACATGGTTATCAGCTGGCTCTGTGATTACCTTAAGAATAGAGATCAATAAGTATCTATAAATGGTTGTATCTCAAGTAAAATCAAACTACATTGCGGAGTGCCTCAAGGCTCTTTACTAGGACCTCTTCTTTTGTTTTATCTATATAAATGTTTTTCCATGGCTGTCTGATACTGCATTACCCATCCACTTTACTGATGACACTAATATCGTCCTATCACAAGCAAACTTTAGTTCCTTGATCAGAGAAGCCACTTATACCCTATCATGTACTGCAAAATATCTCAGAATAAGCAAATGTTCACTAAATGTCAAAAAATCCATTTTTGTTTAATTTTCAGAAATAAAAGTTATTTAATGGAAGATGCTGAACTATTCATCAATAATACTGAAATTAGTCAAGTCACTTCTGCAAACTTCTTAGGAGTAAAAAGACCACAGTGAGTTAATGTGTAAAAAGAACTATGAAGTCTTTTGGCATCATTAGAAAACTTTACCAGATGCATTTCACAACTTCCGTTTAACAATCTCTGATATCCATTCATATTCAACAATATCTTCCATCATATCCTCTAAATTACTGTACAACGCTTGGACAATATGCTTTGAATCAAAGAGGACGATTACTCTGGAACACCAGTCCTCCTTTTATTAAAACTTGTCCATCATTATTCTCATTTAAGTCTGATATGAATAAAGAACTGTGCCATAGTTAATGTGTTATTTGTGTTCATGTGTTATGTGCATGTGTGTGTTTCATTCATGTTTTGTCTGTTATAGTGTCATGTTAAGGATAGAAATACCATTTGTATTTGAATAGATTAGAAATTCTAGAAGGGAGATTTTCACTAGAAGCCCCTTTGGGCATCTTACATCTCCTGCACAATCGCTGCTATAGTTGTGCTAATAAAATTCGAATTCAAAACTCAAATTATGCGTTAGAAATAGAAACTGCAAATTACTTACCAATGTATAAACAGATCACTGATGTGCTTTGGATCAAACTGTATTCCTAGCTGTCACATTCACTCCACAATAAGATAAACAAGGGGATGCAGAGCCATGAATAGCACATCATGGAGTGCAAAGATGCTCTTGGCACTGGAAAACTGGAGGACAGAGTTGAAAAAATGTCAAACAGTCTGGTGGCACTTTACGCACTGAGCTTCAGTCCCTTTGTGCTGATGTTGACGAGTACTTATCAAAAGAATCGTGGGTGATGGACCTCTACATTTCCAGCCTTGAGGACATGGAATACCTCAGCTGTGAAGATGAGTTCACTGACCTTTGTGTCAAAGAAATATTTCCAGGAGAACGGATATGAAATATTTTGGATAGTCAAAGGACATGCTATTGCATCCAGAAAGGCCAAAAATACAAGTTATTCCCCAATTCAGTACTACTCTATCCCTGTGTCGGAGGTACGGGGGCCCGAGGTGGCCATTAGCTTATGAATGAACAGGATGACACAGAGTAAAAAGAAAATGTAAGGGCATGACTGATTGTTATTAAATTATTACACACTGTATAGCTGTGTCAGAATTGGTGTTTGCATGATGTGCATGTGGATATGCAACAATCTGCTCATTTGAGTTAATAGGTCTGAGAGAGATCTAGGTTCTGATAAGTCACTTATTATGCTGATAATGAGTCATTCATTTGGTAACGATGTGTGTATTTAGGCCAACTCTGCTGTGCTCTTTAAGTGTGTGTTTGTGTGGGGTGGGGGTGGAGCTCAGCTTTTCTTAGAAACGAGTAGGGATGCTCCAAGGAAAACAGGCTGGGAACTACACTCTCTTCGAATGACCCATA
The DNA here is from genome assembly GCF_011397635.1 of Epinephelus fuscoguttatus. NCBI lineage: Eukaryota > Metazoa > Chordata > Actinopteri > Perciformes > Serranidae > Epinephelus > Epinephelus fuscoguttatus. Next base: position 2,759,699 of record NC_064772.1, on the reverse strand, counting down.
TGTCTACATTTTTCTGCCAAGATGGGAAGGAAGTAAGGTCATGAAATTACACAAAAAGGTTGGAGTGGATGATTGAGTGGATAAAGCATGGCACTTTGGCACTGAGGATTGTGATTCTGCTTTGTTCCTTTTAAAAAACCTTGTAGGCATCCTGTAAAATGAATCTAAATTCACCTAGAATACCTATCCAAAGCACACCCAGACATTCTGAAGTTTTTCCCCCAACTGTCACAATCACTAAGTGCTTCTGTCAATGAGTTATAGAAGATTCAACACGCTGAAATAAAAGCTTTTTAATCATTGCAAAATAAGTCACAACAAACATTTTACATGTTTTTTTAAGGTTTAGTCCAGGCGCTTTTTGAAAAAAGATGGTAAAACAATGTACTGAAGGTATGAATATGAGAGAAAAACCAGTCAACACAGACAGAAATGTCTATTTAGGAGCTTACTGTATATAAAAATACTTCTAGAAAATCTGAATTATTAAGCAAGATTGTTTTTCTTCGTAACACAAAAGAGGACTCATTTGTTCATCATAATGTACATTCATAACAATGAGTCACAGTGGACACTTTTTACCTGCCATACGTCCCATCTTCTCAGCTCACTCAGTAGTTTTACACTCTCCCCGCCTCTCCACCACACCTACCTGCCAGCCTATCACTTCACTCACACATTTCCCGCTCCTGCTGGTCCACCACACCCACCTCATCAGGTTAATGCCTCTCACCTATGGATCATTACCTCCTGCCACTATTAAGACTCCTGCTTCACAGACTCTCCTTGCCAGATTGGCAAGGCAATCATTCCTATACAAGACTTTCAAGTGTTGAGTCGTGGACTGCTTCATTGTTGCCAGTCTTGCCTGCCTCTGACTCTCCTTCTTTGTCTGCCTTCTGTCCTGGACAGACCTGATTTCTATTCCTCATGGCTGTGTGGAGAGACCTTCACCGAGCTCTCCAGAGAGTTAACCTGTTCATCCACTTGTGGACTTCTGTGCTGTGAATTGCTTCACTGCACATTCCGCCTTTGTGTGTGCACCACGGATTCCACTCGTCATAGCTGCTGACAAGACCCTTTCTGTCTACAGTCGGCTTCGCACTGGTGTGTCAACTTCTCCCATGAGTACTCCTGGTTTTGGATTCCCTGCTCCCTCAAGGCACTGTTGCATACAATTGAACTGTTTGCTGTGTGTGTGCGTACAACAGACGCTGGCTACTCACCTGGTTTTGGCTTCAGCATTCCACGCCGAAAGCTTTAGACTCAATCAGCTTCTCTGAAAGCTCTAAACCTTTAGACATTGACTCTCCCAATTGTTTGACCAGTTTGCTTTATTTGTACTTATCAAAGTGATGCATCAAAGCTCATTATAAACTATTCCACCTATCTACAGTGCTGCTTTTGGGTCCAGCACTCACCTGTTACACAATGTATGGTGTCAGGAAGGAGTTCAAAATTACTCTGGAGGTCAAATGTGTCATTGACTACATGACCCATGAGCCAATGGGTCAATTGCTGGCTTTTATTTAGCAATAAAGCTTTACAACATAAGAGAGGACCTTTGTGAGGTGTCAATCAGTAGGTCAGAGTTCAGCCATCATTCTGACAGTGAGAAGTCGGCATATTTACATGCAAACGGAAGAAAATATGGATAATATGTGGTGAAACATTAGCGTTTGAAATGATGCAACAACAATTTGTGGATATTTACGTTTGTATAATGGTCGCTGGATTTAGATTGTCTGCACCTTTGAAAGTGGGAAGACTATATGAGCAGCATTTTTGTTGGCGTTTTATCAATATGTGGATCATAAAAATGCTTGATAGGTGAGTTATAACTGTTTGTTGTTTGTCTGATAGAAGTGCTTATTGAGCCTGTTGTAGTGGTTATGTCTTGAAATGGCCCGCATTAATTAGACTGCAAGATAGGTTGTAAAAGTAAATGACTTCAATACACTGAACACAGCAGCTGTTTACATATCATAATCATCAAATAATACCCTACGAGGGTACAGATGGGTTGTCAGAATAGTAGGGGTGATCCCGAATAGTCGATGATTCGATTCTGAAAAGTCTGATTCGACAGCCAGTCTCGCCGTCGAATCATCGCAAAATGTGGTTATGAAACAAGACCGTACCATTCTGACTATATGGGGGTGCTCACTGCTGCTGAATATCTTGATTTGACATAGAATGTATTTGTTTTCTAGTAATTCATGATATATAGCCTATTTTGATACAAACATCAGCCTAATTTCTGTTAATAAAAAATTGAAAATGGCGCGTGCATTTAATCAGTAGGCATAATCATTACTAAGCATGAATAAATCACCCAGTTGCTCGATCCAAATAAGCTGAGGTGAGTGAGTGTGCTGCAGGACCATCAGAGCAGCATCGAGGCCTACGGTGATTTACAGTGGCGGAGCGCATAAACAAACACTTTGATTTGCGAGCATATACCTCCTCCAAACTTTTTTGAAGGATTATTCGTTTACCTGAAGTGTCTTGAAACGAATTTCACCTCTGATTGTTTTCTTGATAGACTCTGATTTTTTATTTATTTATTATCACTAGTCTGTCTCACCAGAGGGGGGAGACAACACGTATCCCCCGGGGATACGTGTTGAGCGAGTGCGGCCTGGAGGGGGGATTTCAGCGCCATGGACAGCGCGCGTAAAAAGACTTGACAAGCGTCTCCTTTTAAATGTGTTTGCTGCTAGCGAATATATACATAATAAATGAAGACAGTAACATATTTCATATATATTTCATATTACATTTCAAGCTTTTGTAGTACAACGAATTTCAGAATTGTGCGAGTGCGGCGGGAGAGCAGGTGGCAGTGTTTGATGCAGAAAACTTGATATGGACTTGAAAATCAGTTTCGAAGTGGGGGTGGTTCGGAACAGCGGTGTTTCAGAATGGAGGGCTGTCCCCAGCTGGGCAGCGCGTCTGCGCTCATCTAGAGCATTCTACCTTGATGTAGTGAAAGGAATAAAGATAAAATGATAACCCTTTTACTTTTATTATTATTATCTTATTATGCCAACTGAAGAATTACATTTGTTTATTTGGGTGTTTTAGCTCTTTTCTCTGGAGCGGAAACTGACGCAAATAAGCTCATTAATCAATGAGGGGGAAAACAACATGATTTGACGATTAGTTGGCTAAAGGAAAAAACTGTCAAATCAGATTGGACTATGAAAATTCTTAGTCGGGGACACCCATACAGAATAGTGAAGTGAAATGTTACCTACCTCTAACTGGAAGCTTTTAGTTGCCTAAACTTAACCACATGTTAACCATAGACGGACGTAATCTTAATCATTGACTTAACTTGCAGTGGACTATTTTGTTTTACTTTAAATATTGCCTCCTTGTCTACAAAGATCAGAAAAATAGGGATTCTCTATTTTTTTACGCAAAAAATCTTTCTTCATTGACAATTGAATCAATGAGTTTGTTTGATTGGGAATAAATAATGATGGAAATGGCAAATGGCATACAGTGTGACATTTGTTTGAGATCAACAATTACCAACACTAATAAGCAGGTGTGCTTCCTTTTGTCAATCAATCAATCAATCAATCAATCAATCAATCAATTTTATTTATACAGCCCAATATCACAAATCACAATTTGCCTCACAGGGCTTTACAGCATACGACATCCCTCTGTCCTTATGACCCTCGCAGCGGATAAGGAAAAACTCCCCAAAAAACCCCTTTAACGGGCAAAAAAAACGGTAGAAACCTCAGGAAGAGCAACTGAGGAGGGATCCCTCTTCCAGGACGGACAGACGTGCAATAGATGTCGTACAGAACAGATCAGCATAACAAATTAACAGTAATCCACATGACACAATGAGACAGAGAGAGAGAGAGAGAGAGAGAGAGAGAGAGAGAGAGAGAGAGAGAGATACAGGTAATGACAGTAGCTTACAACAACATTATTGAAAGTAATAATATTATAGTTATAGTTCTGGCTACTGTGGTACAATATGTTGAAAGTATGTATTAATATCTGGCAGTATACATGTGTGACAATAGTCGTGTATAATAACAGTAGAAGTATGACTAATGACTAATGATGGCAGCAGCAGCAGCAGCAGGAGGCATCTGGCAGGACCACGGCAGCAGCACAACCACACATGTCACGCCGTCCAGGCACCGCTGCGATATGAGTTAATCTGAGAGACAGTGGAGCACAAAGGCTCCGGAGAAGAAGCCGAGTTAGTGACATTCAGAATGGCCGAGTTAGCAAGATGCAGTAATAGAATACCAGAGAGAGAGAGAGAGAGAGAGCGAAGGAGAGAAGGTGCCCGGTGTATTATAGGGGGGTCCTCCGGCAGACTAGGCCTAAGTCAGCCTAACTAGGGGCTGGTACAGGACAAGCCTGAGCCAGCCCTAACTATAAGCTTTATCAAAGAGGAAAGTCTTAAGTCTAGTCTTAAATGTGGAGATGGTGTCTGCCTCCCGGACCATAACAGGAAGATGATTCCACAGGAGAGGAGCCTGATAGCTAAAGGCTCTGGCTCCTGATCTACTTTTGGAGACTTTAGGGACCACGAGTAACCCTGCGTTCTCAGAGTGCAGTGTTCTGGTGGGATAATAAGGCACTATGAGCTCTCTAAGATATGACGGAGCTTGACCATTTAGAGCTTTATAAGTTAACAGTAGGATTTTAAATTCAATTCTGGATTTTACAGGGAGCCAGTGCAGAGAAGCTAAAACAGGAGAAATATGATCTCGTTTCTTAGTTCCTGTTAGTACACGTGCTGCTGCATTCTGAATTAGCTGGAGAGTTTTTAAGGACTTACTAGAGCTACCTGATAACAGAGAGTTACAGTAATCCAGCCTAGAGGTAACAAAAGCGTGGACCAATTTTTCTGCATCTTTTCGGGTCAGGATAGGCGTAATTTTCGCAATATTACGCAGATGAAAAAATGCAGTCCGTGAGGTTTGTTTTAAATGAGAATTAAAAGACAAATCTTGATCTTGTGAAATCCTTAATTCCTTATGGAACAGACAATGTATTACAGCACGATGCAACAGTTGTACTCCCTGTTTTTAGACAGTGTAACTAGATTACAGTTCAGTCAAACTACATTGGCCTAAAAACGCTGTTGAAGGCAAGAAACACACTTTGAGTGTTAATTAGGGAGTCCATTGAGTGGATTGTTAATTAAAATTTGATTAAAGATCCAATAAGAGACACAGATTTAGACCACATTAAGAATGCATGAGAGTTGCCATGGTAATATGATAACTTCCACCAAAGGGAAATAACCAGATGCAAATGAGATTCATATGGAGATTTTTTTCTCCACTTCTTCTACCTAAAAGTGTTTGTGATTAGATAGATTTAGATTATAATTTACAGAGTCCCATTGCAGGGAGAAGCTGCATCTCAGGGCTCCTAATGATCAACAAACGGACTCAAAATATTTAGATCATTCCAGACACCAACAAACAAGCCAATATTCCTTAAACCACAGCAGTAAAGATTTAGATCTACAATGAAAAGAATGGACAGTGTACCCAATGTCAGAGCCAACAAATAACCAAATTAAAGAGCAGCATCCAGAAGTTTCCAAAAGTAAATGATCATGGCTCTCAAATTCGAAATTAATATGGATCAATTTCTATTAGCACTAGATAAACGAAGAGTCTAACGCCAGGGCCACACTGCCCGCGGAAGCGCAGCGCACCGAAATTCTCGCGCGCGCCGGAGCACCTCCGTTCACATCAGACGCGCATTTCTCCACGCCATCGACAGGCGATTCTGCTCCCAGCTCTTGTTTTTCACTGCCTGTCTTGTCAGATTTGCTCGCGGCTCGCGCAGAAAATAGACTAGACGCCGAACTGATCGCTGCAAAATCGTGAGCCTGCCGCGGAGCTTCCCGGCACGGCGCGGCCAGTGTGGACGACACAGTCGGTTAACATGGGTGCCGAAAGGAAACTGCCTTCTCTTCTCGGCGCTTCGAGGCTATTCGCGGCACTTCCGCGGGCAGTGTGGCCCTAGCGTAAGTGGTTGGATGTACTTTTGAACCACAGAAATTAAATCCAGTGTTGAACAATATTTATATCTCTTGTGAGTTAATTAGCCAGCTGATACTCATCAGCCATATTAATCATCAGTACAAACTATTCTTTTTTCTCATTTCCCCTCATTCATTCTGAACATGACATGTAAACTAATGACAAACAAAGAACAAGAGGTGGAGTACACCCTAGACAGGTTGCCAGACTATCACAGGGCTGACACAGAGACAGACAACCATTCACACTCACATTCAGCCTACGCCCAATTTAGAGTCACCAATTAACATAGAGGTCTTTGGACTGTGGGAGGAAGCAGGAGTTCCCCTGAGAAAACCCATGCTGACACAGGGAAAACATTATAGGGGAAATACCTCTTTGAGAATATTTGCACTCGTAATAAAATTTTGGGGCATCACCCTCCTAATGAGGGAAGAGACTAATCAAATTAATAATTCTGTAAGTCACGTATTAATTCGTCAGCACGCTAATCAATAATGAATCAATCTCAATATCTGAGTTAAGAATTCTCTATACAGTGATCTCAGCTCCTGTCCTAAAGATATATACAGAGAAAACGACTTGGCAAAAAATGAAGATTTATTTAAGCTAAATGTGTAACAACTGAATAAATGAATAGCAAATGATAATTATATAACACAACACAAAATCAACAGTATATAAATGGAATGAAATGAGAAGTAACACTCGTGTGAGTTATTTAGTTTGGTGATAGTGGGAGAGAGTATGTTAAGTTATATTATAAATTGGGAACGCAGGGTTGCGCAAAACCATTCACCTAATGAAACCTAAATTAAAATTAGGATAATTAACCAAGCCTCCTGCTCAACCTCATTTTTCACCGCACAGTGGGTCACTCAAGTTATGGAAGTTCTTTGCCTACTTTTAGCAGTGGGGATCAAAGGCGAAGCTCCTCTTGGGGCCCCGGACTGTCGTTTCGCAGCTCCTGGACTTTGAGTCTGCAATGTCCCGTGGGTACCCCAGGTTGGTTGCTTTACGCTGCAGAAAGCCTTTGGGCTTGGCACAAGAACTACTGTGGCAAGTGGCTGGCAGCCGCTGATTCCTGTGAATCGCGGGCGAAGAGGTTGGTCGGCAGGTGCTGGTCTACTTCGTTCTGATATACTTGCTTCTAATAATGATGAAAACAATATTGTTGGCTGTTGGATATTGTTGTCAAAGTTATTATTAACACGCAAAAATGTTGAAAACATTGGAGATAAAGGAAAAACTGGATCAGCAAAATTTAAAAGTTCAAAATAAGTTCGATTGTGAGCACAAAAGGGTTACGCATGAGCTAAATAAAGTAAAAATATAGGGAGGCTTCTCTCTAGATGAAAAATAGTCTCACCATGTTATTTTGGAGGAAACTTAATGCTTTTCTTTTATAAGGTCGTATACTTTGATATGTTACGGGCAATGGACACATATTCTTCCCATTATGGTCAAAATTGATTCTTAACTCATAGTGGCAATATATAATGAAAAACAAAATGAAGAAGCACATGTTCAGGCAAACAAGTTGATTAATAATAAATAAATAAATAATAATGTACAAGTTTAGGACATGGCAAAGCAACCAACAAAGAGGAACAAAATGAATAATCTCACTTCCAACATACATTTCAATTTTGTCACACAGAAACATTTGGTAAGAGAGGGTATGGCGTGATCCCCTGAGGGCACAGGAAGGGACAGGATGTTGTGAAAAAAGGAAGCATTGTCTTAGGATCCTAGCAGGGCTGTTAATCAGGCATTGGCTCAGGGCGGAGGAGGGGACCCTTTTATAAGTTAATGACTTAAAAAGCATTTGAAGCACCTCAAATGAACTCAGGACCTGGTTGCGGGGGCAGCAGGCTGAGCAAAGTACTCCTCCTGGGGGATCTAGAGGTGTTCCCAGGCTAGATGAAGGCCAGGGCCTCCTAACAGTTGGACATGCCTGGAACACATCCAACAGGTGGCGTCCAGAAGGCACAGTGATCAGATGCTGAAACCACCTCAACTGACACCTTGGACTCAAAGGAGCAGCGGCTCTACTCCAGGCTCTCTCTGGATTTCTGAGCTCTTCACCCTATCTCTAAGGTTGAGCCCAGACACCCTACAGAGGAAACACATTTCAGACGCTTATATCCACAATCTCATTCTTTCAGTCACAACTCAAAACTAATGACTGTAGGTGAAGGTTGTGACGTAGATAGACCAGTAAATCGAGAATTTTTGTCCTCTGGCTCAGCTCCCTCTTAACCACAACTGGCCAGGCGTTCAGGTGCCGTTTACCAACCGTTGCTTTATGCTACAGTTGGTTAACAGTAGTTATGGAGTGGTTGCAGAAGCACCACAAAGTGCACCAATTTTCTGTGAATTGCTGCCTGCTTGCTTTCAGCGCAAATGTTATCCGATTGGGCTTTTTTACACTAGACACAGTGGCCAGCTCGCAATCTGTAGCAATAGTTTTTGGCATTTGGTCTACTTTTCCCACAAGCAACAAGCAAATCGGTCAAGAAAACACACTGAAAATGTATTGTAAACAACATAAAGTGTATATTAAATATGATTTAAATAACCATGATGAATAATTTAATATGCATCTCATGCTTTCACATAATTCTCAGTTGTGTCTAAATAGAAAGAGAAAGATGAGCAGAGCCACTCACTCACTCACTCACTCACTCACTCACTTATAGGCACACGGACGACAGTCACACACAGGGAGAAACACACACACTCACACAAGCAGACAAAGACAGAGCTCTTGCTGATCGGCGCAGAGAAATGCGCTTCTGGTGTGAAGAACAATATACACAGCCTTCTCATGAGGTTACGTTGTAACCCTGAACTTATCTAGACACTTTATACTGGCTATTAGTGATGGGATACTCGATTCCGTTTACTGAATCGAGTTTGTGAATCGGGTTTTCAAGTCACTTGAATCACTTGAGTCAGTCACCCAGAGAGAGCACACCACTCATGTAAGGGAGCGGCTCTCCGAGTGTGTGAGTGAGTGAGTGAGTGAATCGTTTGTTTTCTGTAGTCTCAGCCTGTGATACAGCTCAGCTCAGGGCAGGGAGGAGAAGGGGGGGTTGAGTTGAAATAAGGACCAGAGCTGTATCTTTTCTGACAGGACTAATACAGCGATTAGCTTGATATATTTACACAAATGAAGTTAGATTAACAGTTGCGTGGCATGTTGCCTGGTCTCCTCTTTGCAGTTAGCTTGTGGTAGCAGGGGAGAGTCAGTAAACGAGTTAATGCGGAGGACTTGTAACTCCTGAGTCAGTAAAAAGAATCTCAAGTTTCGAACGCTTCTTTCATGACTTGCACATCAAAACTGGCTATCATCACTCATTACATGTGGTCTTTACCATCACACACACGAGGGAGAACTGTTTCCCACAACACACACACCAATGCACGTCACACTCAGAGGTTACCCACAAGCTTAAACAGGAAAGGGTGAGCTAGTAACACCAGTGCCTCCCTTTATAAGTCATAAAACATGTTGGTATGATTTGAAAAATGGTTGACAATTGTGTAAATTTGCCCTCTGTTTTATTTATAGTAAATGTGAGGAGACCTGCAGAAACACTACCATGTTTAATAATTAAAACACACTTTTTTAGGCATCAGGATAGATATGGAATTTCCCACAGACCAGTAAAAGTTCAACTCACAGGCACACTAATTAACTTCATAATTAAATTAATTTAGGGAACTGATATCAAAATAGTTACACATTTACTTTTTAATATTACAAGGATAATACACACTACACACGCAGTCTGCAATATCTCCACATGGATGATAATAATGATAACCTTACTTAATAGAGAAATAATTCTGGCAGCATTTTGTATGTGTTGTGTCTGGGTGGTGATTGAAGAGGCACATTGGGGAAATGAGATAAAGTCAGATAATGTCACATCGAGGGTCAACAATGACTTTCAGTGGCAGAGAGACATAGTAGTATTATAAAGCACTGCTGATCCCTTCTTATCCCTGATAAGAAGCTTGGAAGAAAGGGGTGTTCGGACAAGAAAGCAATTGTCAGCATCCTGGCACTGCTGTATATGACTGAGTCACCAGGTCTCACTGTAGCCATTTACTTTACACCACTGCACTTGACAAGGTTCATTCTCCCTTTATATCTTCACCAGCTGCAGTTCCCAATGTATGCCTCATTTCCTGTTAGTCTGCAGTTTCACTGAATGATTCTACTTTACAGATGGCGCCTCACCACACCAGCACCAACCCAAACCATGTGCTTTTGTTGCACAAGGATATACTGGTAGAGAGTAATCAGGGACAGGTGTAAGGAGTTGCCTTGATGAGGTGGGCGTGACGGATGCTGAGGCGTGGGAAACCAGGGTGAATCAAAAACTACTGAATGGGAGCTAGGTGACTGGGCAGGCAGAAGTGAGCAGGTGACCAGTAATGCAGAACTGTGACATTCAACTGTACTTTGTGTTTAGTGATAACTAGCAATTACTACTAAGCTTAATTAAAAGATGATCAACATGGTAAATATTATACAGACTATATATCAGCATGTTTATATTCTCATTCTGAGTATGTTGGAATTTCACTCAAAGCACTAGTGTGCCTCACTGAGCCACTGGCATGTCTATGGACTCCAGGCATATGGGGCTGACGTGCTGACATATTGCGGTAAGCTTGTTGTGTCATTTCCAGTGTTTTCTGTGAGAACGTCTCTGCGCTGCTCTAGCGAATTCTACTAGCTTTCTTTCTGTTTTTTCCTCACTTCGGTTGATTAACATGAATTCAAGTCTTAACCCACACTTGTTCTGTTTAAGCACTTATATCTATCCTCCTTTTTACGACTTTCTTGCTAATCTCTTAGCTGTTGTTTGCACGTTATTAGCCTTGTTAGCTACATTAGCTTAATAGTTAGCGATGGCTTCTCCTTGTCCTGCTTTTCTTGCTCAGTGTGCCAGATGTTTAGTTATGCCTCTGCCTCCTTTAGTGACAGTGGTAACTAATACGCAAAAACTATGTCGGACTCCATAGTTTTCTCTGGACCCCTCCCAAATCTGACCACTGATGACATGTTTAGCCACATGTCATCATTTAATCGCTGGCTGCCCAGGTGGTGTCCAGCAAACAATGTGGGTTTCATTAACCATTAGCAAACTTTCTGGGGAAAACATGGTCTTATTAGGAGAGATGGCATTCATCCCATGTTGGATGGAGCTGCTCTCATATCTAGAAACCTGGCAAAGTTTATTAGTAATTCAAAACCCTGACAACCCAGAGTTGAGATCAGGACTCAGAGTCGCAGTCCTACACGCTTCTCTGAGCTTCTAGTGCAGTTACCCACCCATAGTTTTATACAAACGGTGTCTGTCCCGTGACCACCTAAATTATCTAAATCTAAAATTAAACAAAGAGGAGCTGTGCATAACAACCTCATAAAAATTAAAACCTCTTCTGTGACAGAAAGACAAAACAGGAGAATTAAATGCGGACTGTTAAATATTATGGAGATATATTTGTGTCTTTATTACATGCAAAAAAATAAATGATATGAGAGGGAAAAAAAATGTTTGAGAGAAAAAAAATATTTGAGAGAAAAAGTTTTCACACTGATAGCAAAAAAAAAATATTTGAGACTAAAAAAAGTTTTGAGAGAAAGTATTTTGTCATAGAATATAAAAAAATAATTTGAGATTTAAAAAATGATTTCCAAGAAAAAAATTCTCTCAAAAACCTTTTTTTTTTACTCTCAAATATTATTTTTTTGCTATCAGTGTGAAAACATTTTCTCCCAAAAAAAATTTGTTTCTCTGAAAACATTTTTCTTCTCTCTCTCTCAAAGTCTTTGCTCTCGTGTCAGGATTTTGCTCTCACTGTGAAAATAATGTCATTTGGCCAGTCTCAATCGAATTGACAGCTAGGTGAGGATCGTCTTGGGAGTTGAATTCAACTGAATCATTCATCCACCGTGGTGGATTCACCGGCATAGATGTGCTGTGTTATTTGGGAGCGGATATGCATACATAACGTTATACATGTGTGGCCAAATGGAGAGGAGAGGGAAATGAACCAACAATGCCACCTGTGGAATTGCACCCCAGGGAATACACTCAACGTTATACATGTGTGGCCAAATGGAGAGGAGAGGGAAATGAACCGACAACGCCACCTGTGGAATTGCACCCCAGGGAATACACTCAAACCTCTAGACTACTCTTAACAACAGAAGGTCACACAGATTCGTACACTGGTAAATATGGGAACAGGAGACGGACTTTCAAATGTAACACAGAGGTCCAAAGCCGCATGAATGCACAGCCGCGTTACAGTGTGCTTTAATCAGTCTGTGGAAAACCGGCAAAACAGCAGTAGAAAACGGAGCGGCCGCACCGGGGCTGGAGGCCGTGGATAGCCATCCTTCAGGATGCCCAGCTGATGGCCCACGTCACCGTGCAGCCCCACACAGTGCGCAGAGGAGGAGAAGAAGCCACAAGCTGTGGCCTCAGCTACAGCAGGACAGAGAGCAGGACAACCTGTTAACATAAAGTTAACAGAACTAGCAGAAGTAGAAATAAAGAAACAGAGCGAGCTTACCAGAGCAAAGGGAGCTTAAAGCACAGCGCACGGCTCAAACCCAGTCACCGTCTCGCAGTGAGGAAGAGCAGACACCATGCTTTTCAAAGTCCCCTCCGAAGCTGCAATGCCGCTGTAAAGCTGTAAAGTCACGGCAGCTGTGACACCATAATACGCTTTAACAGTTCACAAACATTGCAACACCCATGCCTACATTATGAGTCCCAAGTTTGGGTACAGAAACCGGAGCACGACACACACAAAGCACGCCAACCGGAGCACACTACACACAGCCCTCGCCAGGTAAACGCCAGGTAGAAGTGAGCGCACCTGTGAGGGGAAGACCAAATAACGCAGGTGCCACGACTGTGCAATTAGGCTCCGACAACTGGAAATTAGGCCCAGCTGATGCCAATTAAGGGCGGAGGTGTAGCAGCGCTCACCCTGCCACACATGGAATGTTGGAAGAGAAAAGCACCATAGTAAAGTAACGCTAATGGGATAACCTAGCTAGATGTAAAGTTAACACTAGCTGGCTAGTGCAGTTAATTACACAATCTCGGTAAAATAACATTAGGTGAGAAAAGGGATTCACTATAGGAATGATTTTGATAACCAACTTGCTCAGCTAGCTACCCATCAACTGTGTGTGTCACCATCTTACCCAAACATTGGAGTCTCCGCTCCCAAATAACGCAGCACATCTATGCCGGTGAATCCACCATGGTGGATGAATGATTCAGTTGAATTCGACTCCCAAAACAATCCTCACCTAGCTGGCAATTGAGACTGGCCAATAGGAACGTGGCCCCGCCCATGACATTATTTTCACAGTGAGAGCAAAATCCTGACACGAGAGCAAAGACTTAGGTTTTGAGAGAGAGAAGAAAAATGTTTTGAGAGAAACAATTTTTTTTTTGAGAGAAAATGTTTTCACACTGATAGCAAAAAAATTATATCTGAGAGTAAAAAAAAGTTTTTTGAGAGAGTTTTTTTCTTGGAAATCATTTTTTAAATATCAAATAATTTTTTTTAATATTCTATGACAAAATACTTTCTCTCAAAACTTTTTTTAGTCTCAAATATTATTATTTTTTGCTATCAGTGTGAAAACTTTTTCTCTCAAACATTTTTTCCCCTCTCATATCATTTATTTTCTCTCATGTAATAAAGACACAAATATAGCTCCATAAAATATAAGGTCTCTGTCATCGAAAGCAGTGTTAGTAAACAAATTAATATCAGATAATCATATTGATTTACTCAGTCTTACTGAAACCTGGCTGTGTCAAGATGAATATGTTAGTCTAAATGAATCCACTCCTCCCAGTCATATTAATACCCACATTCCTCGAGGCAGCAGCCGAGGAGGGGGAGTTGCAGCCATTTTTAACTCTAGTCTGTTAATTGAATCAGATTGTTTGCCACTTTGCTCCTCCGCGAGTTATGAGTTATGTGAGTTATCTGTGTGTTGTAAAAGCACTTTGCTCTGCTGCTGTAGACAGCCTGTCTAAATGATGTCTTGAAGCCTGTCTGAGCCGTCTAAAACGTAATTGAATGGGCATCCTTTCAAGTGCAAAGTGCAAGCTTTTTCTCCACAAAGACCGCCTCATATCATTAGGATAAATGTCAGAGAACATATAGAAAACAACATGTAAACGTGTTGTCTTACCTTACTGGGGTGGTGCCATGTTTGTTGTTTACCATTTAGCTAAGGCTGCAACCGGTCCCATTCCTTACAACAGAGGTATTCCTCTTCTGTGGGGTACACAGAAGAGGAATAAGCATTGGGCATTGAGGTACAGCTTTCACAGGTAATGTTACAGCATTCACAGGTAACGTTACACCACCAATCTCCAGAGCTAAAGCCTTCCAGCAGCCATTTCTCCTCTGTCGTCCTCTAACGTTACCTGTTGTGCCTCTCTCTCGCTCCTTCTCCGTTCTTCAATTTCACGAAGCGCTTCGTCGTACCATGGGTCCCAATTTTGGTATCGTGACAGCACTAGATGTCACAACTATTCCATTCGGAGTTGCGCAGTAAGGCGGCTCGGGTGCCGCTTTTGGGAGTGGGGAAACACTGCTCTCTCAGAGGCAAAAATTTACAAATTAAGCACTAGACGTATGGAACTGAAATTGATAACCTAACAGTCTTTCCACAGAATCTGTCTCTGATCATTATTTGATTACTTTTGATTTCTTTTTACTCGATTACACGCCACTCAGCAACAGTTACTATACTAAATGATTATCAGATACTGCTGTCACAAAATTTAAGGAAATGATCCTCCGTCGTTAAATTTAATACCATGTCCTTTAGTAACAGATGTTGGGAAGAGGAGGAGCTAAATATGATCACTGGCAATAATTCATAATTATTAATATTAATTATGGATTATTAAAATATTTGATTAATTAATTAATAATTAATTAATTATTACATAAGCATAATAATCGAATTAGCTTACAGCGGGGCACCACCGGGAAAACCGGACCAATGATCACACGTAAATTCAGTCTCAAGATTGTTCACTTAGGGAGCTAATTCTAGGGAGATATCAGCAACTATAAGATGAACAGGAAGGAGTGGAGCTCAGGCACTGACTTTGTCAACCAGCTTCATCACAGTATACAATGAAAAACCAAAGCAACTTCTCTTTGCAGTATAACAGGGTTTATTCACACTGATGACATTAATTTACAACCAACATCAACATTGCTCTATAAACCCTATCAACTATAAAACATTACCGAATCAACCAGCAAGCATCAAGAAGGGTGTGTGTGTGTGTGTGTGTGTGTGTGTGTGAGAACGTGGGTGAGTGAGCGAGGATGTGTGTGTGTGTGTGTGTGTGTGTGTGTGTGTGTGTGTGTGTGTGCGTGAGGGAGAGAGGCGTGTGAGCGTAGCAAGATGGCGGCTGTGACGCAGCGAGCGACGGCACTCTATGGCGGCTCGCCAAGAAAGCACGCGACTCAGAAAAGGAGGAGCCGGTAGAGAGGGAAGTTCGAATTGCTCGGCTCCAAGTGTAGGTTAGTGGAAGAGAGGAAGAGAGAAAGGGAAGCACTCAGCAGTGTGGTCACGCAGGCGGTATTGGGATGCAGTAACCCGTCTGTGTTACGCAGAGACGCGCTCGGCTCAGCTGGTGAGCGGCGTGAATCTGGACATTGAACCAACACAGCCGAGGTACTGATCAATCCCGCGTGCGGGGCGACACAATAGCGGTCCGACGAGGTCGGATCACTACGTATTACAAGCAGACACAAACGGGCAGGAGAATAACAGACAGCAGCAACACAGGCAATATTTTTACAAGATCAAAACAGCCAAAATCGGACGCGGCGGTCCGTATCAACAAGCCCTTACAAACTTAAAAAGAAAACACACACTAACTACTATCTGCCCAGAGCTAAAGCCTCTTACTGTTGCAGAAGGTGGAGTGATGTGTCGGTCGTTCCTCGTAAGGCCCTTTGTTACGGCAGAGGTGAAGTGGTTAGCGGCTCACAGCGGCTAACGGGTCCTCGGCGAGGGGGCAAGTCTCTGGCGAGGCGAGTTAATTCCGGCTCGTAGCGGGGAATCACTCGGGGAAAGAAGGGGGCCCTTGTCCTTCTTCTTGAAGCAGGCAGTCCTTGTTATCTACCAAACTTCGCATCCGCGGGCATCCGGGTGAGAGGGTCAATCCGTGGTCTCGTACCGGGCTGCTCTGTGTTCCTCGGCGCACAGAGTGAGGGAGAGGAGAGGAGATCAGCTCGACCAGCGAGGGAAATCCGTAGGCCTAAAACGCGTCTAACTGTGCACAATGTGCTCTTTCTAAAGCGTTCGCCACGTGGGACGAGTTGCTAAGCTTTAGGAACAGTTGCGGGTACTTCTATTAGCTATGAGGATCACAGCCAGAAGCGTTTCCCTCAGGTACGCTCTGTGATGATATACCCCGGCGTGACGTCACCGGTGCGGGGTTGGCCGTGGCGGATTTCACCCAATGGGAGCTGTGTATTTCAGGGGACCTCTGCTGGTCAGCTGGGGTGCTGTGTTGGGGTTGAATCAGCTGATTCACACAGAGAAAGGGGGTTGACTGATTCCTTTGTTCTTTTGGGCGCCAACATGTGGTCTCAGGCTTTGATTGTTACATGTAGGCCCAAAAGTTTATGGATAAAGTGTAGGCCTTTGTTATAAATCCTTGTACGGCACAACACAGAGGTTTCCCATACCGACTTTAACCTCTCCCGAACTGATCATGTTGTTGATAGTGCCGTAAGCTCGCTGCAAACAACACTCGACTCTGTAGCACCTCTTACAAAGAAGTTAACAAAGCAAAGAAAATTTGTTCCTTGGTCTAACTCGCAAACCCGTAAGTTAACCAAACTGGAATAATCTCGTTTAGTCTGGGCAGACAGGGGCCTCCGCAATGCCAGAGCAAACTATTACTCAGCATTAATAGAAGAAAATACGAATAACCCCAGGGTTCTTTTCAGCACTGTAGCCAGGCTGACGGAGAGTCAAAGCTCTATTGAGCCTTGTATTCCTTTAGCCCTTAGCAGTAATGACTTTATGAGCTTTTTTAATGACAAAATTCTAACTATTAAAGGCAAAATTCATGACCTCCTGTCCTCAGATAGTACCTATCTGCCCTCAGCTGTAAGACCTAATATATATTTAGATTGCTTCTCCCAGATTTCTCATCAACAACTGACCTCAATGATTTCTTCATCTATATCATCAACGTGTCTCTTAGACCCCATTCCAACTAGGCTACTTAAGGAAGTCTTACCTTTAGTTAACACTCACTTATCAGACGTGATCAATATATTTCTATTAACAGGCTATGTACCACAGTCTTTTAAGGTAGCTGTAATTAAACCTCTTCTAAAAAAGCCCACCCTGGATCCAGAGGTGTTAGCCAACTATAGACCAATATCTAATCTTCCCTTTCTTTCAAAGATCCTTGAGAAAGTAGTCGCAGACCAGCTGTGTGATTTTCTCCATGATAATAATTTATTTGAGGAATTTCAGTCAGGATTTAGAGTGCATCATAGCACTGAGACAGCACTAGTTAAAATTACAAATGGCCGTCTGATTGCTTCAGACAAAGGACTCGTCTTTGTACTTGTTTTATTAGATCTTAGTGCGGCGTTTGACACAATTGACCATCAAATTCTGCTAAAGAGACTCGAACATTTAGTTGGCCTAAAAGGTTCTGCACTAAGCTGGTTTAAATCTTATTTATCTTATCGTTTTCAGTTTGTTCACGTTCATGATGAATCATCCTTACGTACTAAAGTTTGTTTTGGAGTTCTTATAATGAGTGTGTATGTGTGAATGCTGTGAGCTAGAGTGGAGAGGGCTCTAAAAATCATCTAAAACTTTTGTCACTGGCTGCCATGGCCACAATTTTCACTGTACATACACAATTTATACCACAAAACGTAGGAAAATTTGTCCTGGTCACAGATATGTTGGCATGGAATCTCTCACACGTACACATTTTTGCTGAGTGGCTCCAAAGCGAAGGGAGCGCCGATTTTTTTCTCATTCACTGCCATGTAAACTGAGAGGAGAAATTTCTGAAAAACAGCTGAGGTGCAACACATTTGTAACTCGCTCGTGTGACCACATTTTTTTACTCTACACATATAAAACATGACACGTATGCTCACAAGAAGTGGATCTCTCTCACCATCACTTTATTTTGATGATTGGACCAATGGTTTGGAAATGGGAAGAACTTGTTCGAGAAATTTCAAACCCATATTAAACAGCCTTTGCTGATCTGCTCTCTCATGAGCTCTCTGTCTGCCCCTCAGGTGCAGGCAAGTCATTAATCGCCATGACAACAGCTGCACACACAGACACGCACACACAGCAGATTACAACAGCAGAATCTTCATTTGAAACAGCAAATACACATTATTAACACCTAAAGTGCCAAAATGGGCTCTCTAGCGCCACCTAGGCGCACTAAAATGATGTGTGTGCATGTCTACATCTTACATGCAGACATGACAGGGGCAGAATTTCCATTTGAACCCTTTAGGTGCCAGAATTTATTGAGGAAAATATTCCATTTTCATTTCAACATTTCAAAACACTGTCACTTGAAAGTGGTGAGAGATGAAGGCATACTGTAAATGAGAAAACTAGTCATCATGACCCAAAGTTTGTGATGGGAGTAAATTAACTCATCTAATTTGCATATTGTGGCATCCCTAGGCAGTGGCCATACTGGATTTCATAAATCTCAGTAAAACAGCATTTTGAACATATTTACGCAGTAGATTTCTTTTGTTTTGTGCTGTTTGTGTCATCTCATCCTCAAAAAAGGGAGGGGAATCTGATGGGAGTAAATTAACTCATCTAATTTGCATATTGAGGCATCGCTAGGCGGCGGCCATATTGGATTTCATATATCTCAGTAAAACAGCATTTTGAACATATTTACACAGTAGATTTCTTTTGTTTGCATCTCATCCTCAAAATAAAGGAAGAGGAATCTGATGGGAGTAAATCATTCATCTAATTTGCATATTGTGACATCACTTCTACATACCTACAGCTACAGAAAGCATTCAAGCATCAAAACGTTCTGCTCTGTAAGGATTTTTTGATGTTTGTGGCAATATGTTTGATAATTTTAAATAATTCACAATGACGACATAAGCTGGTGGCGGAAACCGACACGAGTGCGAGGACCCGACCAAGTGAAGTTGCTGCTCAAAAACTCAACATTTCCTTGAATTTTATTTGAAGTTTATTTTATTTAGAAAAAGAGACAGTGTATATTGATAAAACATTTTAAAAATGTAAATATACAAGATTGTAGCCAAAGGCTAATTTCCATCTTTAGTCCCTGTTGGCAGGTTGATGGTCCATAATAAATAAGAATAAGTTAGAATAAATAGACAAAATAGTATAAAATCTCAGCAATAGACAGAACTACAGAATAACAACAATGGACAAATTACAGATCATACAGGACTGTGAGAGCAGCTTTGATTTTCCAGTAACCATACTTTTAGATGTTTAGTAAAAGAGGTAAGAGTTGAGAGTTCACGTATTGCACTTGGTATTGAGTTCCAGGTATTGATTGCTCTGAAAGAAAAAATGGCTTGACCAAAAGCACTTTTCCTAAAGGGAACAGTGCAGGTACCTCTAGAGCCTGCCCTGGTTGAGTTGTTTGTGTTCTTTTTAATGTACAGTGGTGGAAAAAAGTTTTCGGACACCCCATGCATTTGTGAAATATTGCATTAAGAATCATTCTTAGGTCTTCAAGTGCAATTTCTTTTAGTACAGTCACAGCCAAAATACTAAATAAATCCTAAAAAAGCCATTAAAAACTTAAAATTGATTGGTTCCATAAAAATACATAAGAAATTTTGAGTCAATTTTTGTTGCCAAGTTTTGTGTCTATATAAAGCCAGCACATTTGAAAGTTCTTCAGACACAAAAATGGCTAAAACAAGGAACCTAACGCAGGAAACACACCTGAAGATAAAGATTCTCAGCCAGGAAGGGTACAGCTGCCACCAGATAGCCAGGAAGTGCAGATGCAGTCCTTCAGCAGTTGGATACACTCTGCAGAAATACAGACGAACCAACAGCCTGGAGCACAGTATCCAGGTCTTAGAGTGGCCAGCTCAATCCCCGGACATGAGCCCCATTGAAAATCTGTGGTGGATTATCAAAAGGTCTGTTTCAAAGCATAAACCAAAGAATTTAGAAGAATTAAAAGCAGTAATTCAAGAAGAATGGGACAAGATTACCCCTCAACAGTGTGAAAGGCTCGTGGGGAACATGCCAGCCAGGATTAGAGCTCTACTACGTGCCAATGGCAGGACTACTAAATATTAATTTGATGATGTGATGGTTTATTTATTTTTTGTTCAGTTTTGAACACATACTCTGTTATTTGTTGACTTTGATATCGACAATGTTGAGAACTGACATATTGAAACTGTCAAGAATTTAGTTTTGTTAGTTTTTCTTGTAAACAATAAACAAAAAAATATAACTTGTATTTGTTTGTATCTGTCTAATGCAGCCACATCTTTTGAAACACAAAAAAGATTTTTCCACAAATATTTCATGATAATATTTGAGATTGTGTAAAATTTTAAGGGTGTCCGAAAACTTTTTTCCAGCACTGTATTTCTGCAAAGGAGGTGGGGCTAGACCATGGAGGACTTTAAAGACTAAAATTGAGTCAATATATTTCACAGTGTTCTCCCAGTCTAGCAACTCATATTTCTTTAAAATATGACAGTGGTGATACATATTTGGTTTTCTATCTAAAACTTTAAGAGCTTGTTTATATGCTGTATTTATGGGCTTTTACCAGTCCACGCTCCATATTTTGGTCCAGACGGGGACTCAAACAGGCGACCCTCCGGTTTCCAACCCAAGTCCCTATGGACTGAGCTACTACTGCCCCGAGGCTAAACAGCAGGGGTCCTAGACCTGAACCTTTTGGAACACAAGATTGTTTTCGCATGCCATGGATTTCACATTTTGTACTCTAACGCACGGAATTCTTGATGCAATATATGATTCCATCCATTTTAGTGAGTTCTCAGAGACGTTATAATGAGTTAATTTCGTTATCAACAATTGGTGGTCGACTGTGTCAAAAGCTTGTCTCAGGTCAAGAAACACAGCCCCAACAACCTCCCCCTTACTTTGCTGTTTCACAGTAAAAGTTTTTACATATCAAAATAACAGGGGACTTTTATTGTGAAGAATATATAGGAGATGAAATGTGCTGTGAGGGTGGGTGTGGTCGGGGTTCAGCTGCAGGAGAGAGGTGTGGAGATGGCTCAAGAGAGCAGTGCCAGGTGAGTTGATCTGCAGAGCTGGTACTTGTTAACTAATTGTACTCTCCCTTTCAAATGCAGTAGCGTGCTGGGCTCATGTTGGCTTTATGTTTAGTGTTTATATTGAAGTGTGTGCATGCAGCAGAGAATAAAAGGAGGTCTCTGTAACTGATCTGTTGTGCTGATGTTGTATGCCGAGGGAACTCACGGTGGAGGCTAGACTTGCTACACTAGCGCCCAACGGACCTCGGCCATCCCACCACACGTTATGACAGATCCACAACAGTTTCAGCCTGTGATGGTGTTGGCCCAGATGCTAGGGGAGATCACTGCGATGGACCGTGAGCAGGTGGTGTTGAATAGGCAGCATTTGAAGGCGCTCCAAGCTCAGATGGAGACGCAAACCCAGCTGCTGCAGTTGCTACTGTCTCGGTCAGGGGCTGCGTTGCCATCCGCTTCCCCTCCCTCACTCTCTGGCATCGCCCTGCATAAACTGTCGGCATGGGATGACCCCCAGACCTTCCAGGCAATCAAGAGAGCTGTCCTCGACCAGATGGGCTACTCCTGCAAGGATCACCATCGCCGGTTCCGGAACACCAGGCTGGGCCCCACTGACCGTCCCTTTGTCTTTGCCCAGCAGCTTAAGGATGCTGCGACCAGGTGGCTGCAGCCAGGGGAGTCCGCTGGTGAGGTGCGGATGCTGGAGCAGGTTGTTCTGGAACAGTTTGTGGAGGGGCTCCTGGCTGTGACTGAAAGCCATGCTGGAGATGGGAATAATAGAAGAGTCTAACAGTGCCTGGTGTAGCCCCATCGTTCTTGTGGTCAAGAAAGATGGGTCTATCTGGTTCTGTGTGGACTATCGCAAGGTGAATGATGTTTCACAATTTGATGCCTACCCAATGCTTCGGGTTGACGAGCTCCTGGATCAGTTAGGCACTGCTTGCTTTTTTAACGACACTGGATTTGACCAAGGGCTACTGGCAGATTCCCTTCTCCACTCCATACGGGTTGTACCCATTCGGGTTGTTCGGTGCCCTGGCCACCTTCCAACGCCTCAAGGACCATGTGTTGCGTCCACATGCTGCATATGCTGTGGCCTACCTGTATGATGTTATCATCCACAGTGACAGCTGGGCTAAGCATGTGCAGCGAGTAGTTGCTGTGCTTGAGTCACTGAGGTTTGGCCGGATGGCTCCCCGGCCTAAGTCGGGCAGTGGGGGTATGTGGGGGTCAGGGTTCAGCTACAGGAGAGAGAGGTGTGGAGATGGCTCAGGAGAACAGTGCCAGGTGAGTTGATTTGCACAGCTGGTGCTTATTAACTAATTGTACTCTCCCTTTCAAATGCAGTAGTGTGCTGGGCCTCAGATGATGGCTGCACACCACAGAGACAGACAGGCTGGCTGTCAGGATTGTTTGGCAAGAGCCGAAACCATTATTTGGTGAGACTGAGGGACTCCAGGGTCTCAACCGCATGTGCCAGAAGAAGCCGGGCAACAGCAGGAGCATGGTGGCTTTATGTCTAGTGTTTATATTTAAGTGTGTGCATGCAGCAGAGAATAAAAGGAGGTCTCTGTAACTGATTTGTCATGTTGGTGTTGTATGCCGAAGGAACTCACGGTAGCGGCTAGACATGTTACATGTGTTTATCACTTAATTAGTGTAACTTTGTTAGCAGCCTAAAGGCACGTCTAATAATACAGCAAGGAGGAAGGGTTAGAGCAGAAACAGCCACAGTGGGTGCGGTTACATGATGGCTTCTCATTCAGAATTAAATAAATCTGAATGAATTCATTCAAAATTAAATTTTTTCCAGGTAGTTTACATGGGAAATATTTATTCCGAATGAGGGTTTACACAGGAGATCAGTTTAATCGCCTTTATTCGGGTCCATGCAAGGTTT
Source organism: Epinephelus fuscoguttatus (assembly GCF_011397635.1). NCBI lineage: Eukaryota > Metazoa > Chordata > Actinopteri > Perciformes > Serranidae > Epinephelus > Epinephelus fuscoguttatus. The sequence continues at coordinate 2,736,374 of NC_064772.1, read as the reverse complement.
GGGGTAGGGAAGGTTTCTGATTGGATAGGGAGAGGGGCGGATGTTACTTGTTGACGTTTACCTGAAGAAAACACTGTAGTCCTCGCTCTTGACAACAAGATGCTTGACAACGCTGCTCTTAGTGCATTTTTCGGGCTTGTTTTGCTTATATTCTTGAAGCAGCAGTACGACAACAATCTTGTTCTGCTAATGCTTAGTCTGTTGAGGAGGAGAAGGGAGGTAGAAGACCGTGCTGTGGCAAATGGAAACCAGTGAGTGCAACGAGTCCAACTGCTCTATCTCAGCTCGTTGCTATGCAGCCTGTTGCTATGCGCGCTATATATGTCATCGCGCCAGAAGGGCAAGGAAATGAGCATGCGCAGAAAGACCGGAATGAACTTAAAGAGGAATGAGTGTATACAAGTGTGAGAAATTCTTTCATTCGGAATTAGAAACGGAATATTCCAGCTCTTTACATCGGAACGAATTTTCAATCACATTGGCCATTTTCAGTCCAAATTAGGTGTTTACAAGATCACTTTTAATAGGAATCAACTTTCATTCGGAATGAAAAGGGAATTAAACTGTCCATGTAAACGCACTCAGTGAGATGTTAGATGAAGAGCTGCAGACAACAGGCTCTTACTCAGTGTTGGGGGTAACACATTACAGCCAAAAATGGCTTTTTTCAGTAACGAGTAGTGTAAGGCACCACTGTCCCTAAATGCAGTAATCACATTACAGTTACTAATGAAACACTTAAGTCGTTACTTGCGTTACATAAATTCATCATTAGATCTTCCCCTTACTTAAGAGTTAGTGACGAGTTGTGCTCCGTGTCCAGCCGGTCAGCGGCGAACACAGATGTGGGGAAGAGGCAGAGAATGGGAGAGTTTCTGCCGCAAACATGCACCGAGACCCAGGGAGACATGGGAGCAGCTTTATGCATTTACTGCAGATAGCCTGAGCGAGGACAGATGTCTCACTCCGCTACTCTGTGCTGCAACGGAGCACACACTTTCAGTTTATAATTGTAATGTCTGTTGTCCTACTAAGTATTGATAACACGCTTAGTATTTTACAAATTCGAGTTTTTTTTAATTTGATGAATGTGGTGCTGATATGCAAAAATGAACTGAATGACTGGGGGCAGTGGGCAGGTAATATAATCATAACACCTTTACACGCGGTCACCACCCCCCGTCTGGCAAAATAACTTCTCTGGCGGAAACCCTGCAAATACTTAAGGAGAGAAAGAGGGAAGTCTGGTTAGGGGCCTACCTTGTGAACCTGCTGTGCAGTGAACAAGAAGCTCTGGCCTGACACCTCATGCACCACCATAATAGCATAATGGATTTCAGTCATCGCTACAATTACACTGATGGGAGAAATCATATGCTTTTATACAAGTGAGAGGGCACAGTGAATGAAGTGGGGGGGCACTAACCCCTGGTGCCCCCTCGTGAAGCCGACTCTGGGTATATCCATCCAGTTAACTATACCTACCTTAGGACTGTTACACATATGTAAGGTTTAATGCTATATTGTTAACTGGCAAATTATGTGACCATGCATTTCAGGCAATTTTTCAAAGTAACTAGTAATGTAATGAGTATTGTAACTAATTACTTTCTCCAGGGAGTAATCAAGTAAAGTAAGGGATTACTTTTTTCATAAGTAATATGTAACAACCCCCAGCACTACTCTTACTGCACCTCTGCAAACAGCTCACCTCCAATGGTGATGGAAAAAAGCATGCAGCAAAAATAACAGGTAAATTAAAGCTGCAAGCAGCGATGGGTGGGACCTTGGACCCTCGCTGTCGGCCTCCAGCTCACGTAGACAGTGTGAATTAGCCTATTCGTAGGAGTCGAAATGTCGATAAAACAAGCAATGTCAATATAACGTAAGGTCAGTTTGGCAATAAACCCATGACTTGGGAGTAGAACTTTGATGGCTTCTGAAAACCAAACTACTGACGAGGACATCAATCAATCAATCAATCAATCAATCAATCAATATCACAAATCACAATTTGCCTCGCAGGGCTTTACAGCATACAACATCCCTCTGTCCTCAGGACCCAATGAGACAGAAGGGGAGACAGACAGAGATGCAGGACAGACGATAATGACAGTAGCTTCAACAACATTAATGAAAGTAATAATATTATAATTATAATTCTGGCTATTGTGGTACAGTATGTTGAATTAATATCTGATAGTATACATATGTGACAATAATCATATGTGTATAATAACAGTAGAAGTATGAAACACACACACACACACACACACACACACGCACAGAGTCAGACAGACTGCATGTACTTAGGTGACAGCCCAGCCACTTCAAGATAAGCTGACTAATGACTAATGATAACAGAATCAGCAGGAGGCATTTGACACCACAGCAGCAGCACAACCTCACACATCACACTATCCAGGCACCGCTGTGATAGAAGTAAACCTGCGAGACAGTGGAGCACAAAGGCTCTGGAGAAGAGGCCAAGTTACTGACATGCAGTACAGCCGAGTTAGTGACATGCAGAGGGGGAGAGAAGGGAGAGAGAGAAGAGAGGGGGGAAGGAGAGAGAGAGAGAGAGAGATAGAGAGAGAGGGGGGGGGATAGGGAGTGGAGTGTGTGTGTGTGTGTGTGTGTGTGTGTGTGTAATTGTGTCGCTAAAAATTGCAAATTATGAGCCTCAGGTTGCTTTAAGGTTACATTTTTTTTTCTCCATGTCTCTCTCTCTCTCTCTCTCCCACAATGAATATTTGGTATGTATACTCTGAGTAGGAGTTAAAAATAGAAAAAAAAATTAATTTTATGGTTGTTTTTCAACAAAGACAAAAAAAAGTCCTGAAGAGGAACAGTGTCTGTGTTTATTGAAAAATTGAAACTGCCCCCAAAAATGATGATGCATCAAAATTGGTGTTGTTATTTATCATTCACGTATCACAGACTGTGATAAATAAAATAAAAAAATCCATCCAACATTTATGATATAGTTAATCTTAATTCATGTTTTTTTTTTTCATTAAAGTAACAGTGACTTCATGTAAATAAAATGGCAAATAAATTGTGAAAATCCTCAAAAGGAATGAATATTTGATATGCATAATCTGAGTAGAAGTTGGTTAAAAGATTTAAGCAAAAAAAGTGTGGAGAAATATATTAATATTTAATATTTTTATGGTTGTTCACACCGTCCCGAAGGGGACAGGTGTGATTTTTTTTATAAGGGGGCCCGCAGGGTTAAAAAGTACAGGGTTCTTATGAAGGTGGTGTGAGCTTATATTTTGAAAGTTGTAGACATAAGCCCTGTGACCTAATGAAACTTTGACATGTGTGATGATCAAACAACACATCCATATTCATTTGAAATCATGTGACCTAGTGAAACCTTGAGTGATGTGTACCGGCTGCTGTGAGGATCTAAGTGCAGCAAGCAGACACAAATATATACTAGTTAATGTCAGTGGAGAAACTGAGTAGGACTACATGTATTCCATTTCTTAATGAGGTAAAAGAGTTTCACCAGGACATCTTGTATTTACAGGTTTTTGGTATCAGGCATTTCTTTCAAAGTTTTAGGAATGAGCACCATGAGCTGGACAGTTTGGTTAATGTTATACTGTCGTGTGTGTGACCAGACACACACACACACACACACACACACACTTCACTCTGACACACAAACTGTCAGAGTGAAGCTTTTGTTATGCTAATTAATGGGAGCTGCAGCTCACACAGAGAGCAAAATGGGTTGAAAGTTTCTCGAACTAGTCCTTCCAGTTCTCAAACCGTGGGTCCGATCTTCAATCTGAAAGCATCACCAGATAGATAAATTTGTTCTGAACACAGAAATATAAAACATGTATGTCTATGGACTCAAAAATGTGACCTTAATCACAAGTTTACAGTGTGTTGGCCCTCATCTTTTCTTACAGAGATCATCATGAGGATTTGTGTCCTGCACCTTAGAACGCTTCTCAAATCCAAACCGTTTCAGTAATGACAAAGTCCTTCACAAGTAATGTTCACCAGGGGTAGAGCTGTAATGTGTGCAAGTTTGAAGCAGTTATGATAAACGGTGTAGGAGCAAATATTTTTTGAGAGACAGAATTTGTGAAAAATGTCATCTTACATTGAAAGTGAAATACCTCACTTCCTGTTGGACTTAGGTCAGTAGTTAAAGCGCGTCATTTGTAGGTCTTGAGACGAACGAGCCAGTGTTGGTTTGGTTTAGGGATGTCCCGATCCGATATTCGGATCAGTATCGGCCGCCGATATTAGCAAAAAACGTGCATCGGCATCGGATCGGACTGCATGGAAAAATGCCGATCCAAGAACTCCGATCCAGTTTTTCATGGACTCCGATCCAGGTTTTCCAGCCAGCCCAGCGCTCCGCGATTCAAGCAGTCCATTCCAGTGATCCGCTCCAGTACTTACTATCAATCCACCTGGCCAGCATGCAGACACACATGCATCAAAACAACAAGAAGTGTGAGCTCACGGGAGAGAATTTACCAGTTGGAGAATAAATTAGCAAAGTAGAAATGTCAGCTGTGTGGGAATACTTTTCATTGAAGTCCGAAAAAGATGAAGAAGCTGAGTGTAATACTTGCCATGTAAAAGTTAAGTGTGGTGGCACCAGTGTGAGAAAGTTTAACACGGCCAACCTCATTAAACATTTGGAAAAGCATCACAAACAGCTACACGAGGAGTTTGTCAAGAAGACCACAGAAGCCAAGAAACAACAAGCTCCCCTTAAACAACCAACACTGTCAGAAAGTTTTGCAAAGCGTGACAAACTCCCACGAGACAGCGCCAAGGCCGTAGCAATAACAGAGATGATAACCCAGTGTATTGTGCTCGACGATCAGCCCCTCTCTGTTGTAAGTAATGTCGGATTTAAACGTTTAATCAAGCACCTTGAACCCCGCTATGTCATGCCCAGCCGCCATTACATCGTTGAAAAGGCTATCCCCCAGATGCATAAAGAAGTTAGAAAGTGCATTGCCGAACATGTAGTGAGTGCAAATGCACTTAGACTCAGAAAAGACAGCGGACAGTGATTGGAGCTCCAGATGTCGGTCGTGAAACTGACTGCGCACTGGGTAGGCCCTGACTTCACCCCGAAGAGAGCTGTGTTACATGCACGCGATTTCAGAGGTTCGCACACAGCTGATGCCATCACAAACGCCATGCAGGAGATGCTGCGTGAGTGGAAGATTGACACAAAGAAGGTCCATGTCATTTTAAGAGACAAAGCGGCCAATATGAAAAAGGCCATGGATCAACTCGGTGTGGCAAGCTTAGGATGTTTTGTGCACACCATACAGCTGATAGTACATGATGGCCTCTTGTCACAGTGTGCTGTGAGTGATGCCGTCGCCAACGGGAGAAAAATAGTGGGCCACTTTAAACACTCCCCCAAGGCTTATTCAGCACTTGAAGATCTCGAGGAAGAGCTGAACATCGAACCCAAGCGTCTGCAACAGGATGTCCAAACAAGATGGAGCAGTACCAAGTACATGATTGACAGCCTCATTCATTCTAAACGGGCACTGCAGACCTATGCATCGGAGGGGAGCAGCAACCTGCCAGCCACCCTAACAGGGAGCCAGTGGGGGCTGTTGGGGAAAACTGCGGCAGTTCTGAAGCCCTTCCAAGAGCTGACAACCGAAGTTAGTGCCGCCTCTGCCACCGCAGCCGATGTCATCCCCTCTGTCCGTGTTCTGACACGCTTTCTGAGCAATCAGAGTGAAGCACACCGGGGGATCCAAACCATGAAAGCCACCCTTCTCGGTGCAGTCCGCACACGTTTTAGCCATGTGGAATCCGAGCCCCTTTACGCCGTGGCAACACTACTTGATTCACGGTACAAAGACAAGTAAGTTGTTAAATTTATTCAGCTAAATGATGTGTGAGAAAAAAACATGTTTAAATACTGTGGAAGATGAGGATGACGGGTTACAATCCCAAAAAGATCCAATAGATGGTGCTGTCCTACCAGCTTGAGTGCTTTCTCTCTGATATCAAAACCACATTATAGGCCTACATGTATACTGTGCAGAAACCAGGAATAGTGTTTATAGATTAGTCTATCACTGTTTAAAGATATTAAACAGATAACAGAATAAATAAAATAAATTATTATTGCACTGAATAAAACATAATGATTGTGTGTAAATATTGCAGTGATATGAAGTGGTTTACAGAATGACTGTGTTGACATTTTGTGTCACTGTTTGTCTGTAAGCATGAATGTGTGGGGACTGAGAAAGTTATAAAATAATTTGATACAACATTATCGTATATTTTATATTTCTGCCAGGTTCTTCACAAATGCAGACAACCTGGAACATGCAAAGGAAGCACTAACGGCAGAGGTGGTGAAAATGGAAGAAGAGCTGAAGAAGACCATGTCGCCCTCTGATGAAGCTGTGTCCCAGCCAGTGAAGGAGACTCCACGGAGGGAGGGTGCAAGCACAAGCAGCAGCCTTGGCAGCATCTTTGACGAGATATTGGAGGAGAGCAGCGCAGCAGCAGCAGGTCCTTCTGAGCAGCAGATCACCCCAGGGGCACTGGTTCAAGTGGAGAGCTACCTCAGTGGGGCTCCCCTTGATCGTAAGAACAATCCTTTCCATTACTGGAGAGACAACCAAGCTCGACTCCCCATCCTGGCAGCAACAGCAGCTAAGTTCCTCTGTGCTCCCTGCACAATCGTTGAGAGTGAGAGGCTCTTCAGCACAGCATCAATTATCATTGATGAGCACAGGAGCAGGTTGACAGTTGAGCATGCCGAAATGCTCATCTTCCTGAAGAAGAACTTACACATCATGCTTGGACTGCAGAAAGGGGAGAGTGTGGAGAAGGGCGAGAGTGTGGAGATTGCGGAGTAGCAGTCAATAGGCACTAGCGGTCAATTTCAGTTAACCGACCGACTATTTGTTTTCTGCTCTGTTTTTTTGAGAGTTATATTTATTTGGTTTACTGTTAAGTAAAGAGCATTGGTGTTTTGGGGCACAAGTGTGTGGAGTCTTGCTGCTGCTATTTATTTTAATTTATGTTAAACATTTTAAAGATTTCTTCGTGTGTTGATTTATTTTCTATTTATTAAGGGGCCAAAGCAGCCAAAACAAACCTTTTTTATTGTTGTTAATTAATGTTCATGTTTAAAGTTTGTTTACAATAAACAGGTCAGTTTATCATACCAACTGTTGTGGATCATTCTAACTAACCCAGTCGGGTTAGTTAGAATGAGCCACAACTCTAACAAGCATTATTAATCAATAAGTAGTTGTTCTTGTTAGAGTAATATCACTTGATCAAACCTTTTCTAACATGACTGACAACAAAATAAGTGAATATGTAGTGTAATAAGCGCTTGGATCGGATCGGTATCGGCCAAAACTCAAGGCTGTAATATCGGTATCGGATCGGAAGTGAAAAAGCTGGATCGGGACATCCCTAGTTTGGTTTTTCTACAGGAGTCCTACTGGTCACACCGGGCATTTTAGTGTGTCTAGGTGGAACAAAAAATCGTCAGGAGGTTTGTAAGACATCACCTGGAAGATGCCATTAAATCTAAACCATTCGAGTAATGAAAAAG